>NC_043753.1:12356842-12589342 GCF_902148845.1 Salarias fasciatus
GTGAAGTTTAAAGATCATTTTTGCCCAGAGCAAAAAATGAATGGATATTTTCATATCATTGTCTAGAAATCTAAAACTAATCTGGGTAAAAAATGAAAAAAAATAATAAAAACTAGAACCTCAACATCATAATGATTGGTTGGGTTGTTTTTCTTTTCCAAACTCTGTTTTTTAATTGAAAGACTGTTCATATCTGTTCATGCTGTGTAGTTCAGATGCAGTGAAGTTTAAAATTAAGTCAAAGAGTGCTCAAGAGGTGCAAATTAAATTGTCTCTCTTTTATTACACACACACACACTCACACACACACACACACACACCTTGTGACTGTTTGTTTTTGCTGCATTCAAGCCTACAACATGTCAGACAGGAAGGCTAGAAAGCTTTTTATCTATTTCTCACTCCCATTCTCTCTCTCTCTCTCTCTCTCTCACACACACACACACACCAAAGAGAGAGGGGGAGAGAGAGAGGGAGAGAAATCAGTTGTCAAGGGGCGTTACAGTGGGTATCAGTGTTAACACAAGTAATTGCCTCCCTGCTCAGGAGCTTGTGAGTGTTAATCCAGCTTGACAAAGTTTGTTCTCCAGTGCGTGACTCACGACCCCGTGTTTTATCTACTCTCATGGTTTCTGCCTCCGCCAGTCGGACTACATCAGCGGCGCTCGCCACGGTTTCGCTGTACAGCTGATTGGAATATGGAGGGCGAGTCACTCCAAAAAGGAAGTGAATTCATCATCTCGAGAACGAGAAAAAGAGCAAGTCCCAAAACTGCTGATATTTACACAAATTCCTCGCCTCGTGTGTGTGTGTGCGCGCGATAAGGAGTATAGTGAACCTTTTTAAAAACTCAAATCTCATCAACTCCCGGTAAATATGTTATCACATTTCCCCGTTGAAGGCAGACAATAGAGGAATTGCTATGCCTACAGCAGCTGCAAGGTCTCTTATCTTTTATCCCCACTGATAAGATAAAACATTTTCTCATTTCCTTTGTTTTACATTTCATACACTCGGAGACAAGGTGATCTCTCCTGGAGGTGTGAGCTGCCATGTTAAGTAGTCTGTTACTGACAGGAAAGATGTCATTCATTATGAAAAATGCCTAATGAGATCTTTCGATGTGATTTGAAACTAGACTTCCCCGCCTCTGAAATTTTAATGGCAATATTAAATATTTAAAGTGTGAATAAGAGTTGACAAAGCAATTAGATATTGACTGACCTTTTCAGTGTGTTTGGTATTCAACCACTCACTCAGGAGTCATTTTACAGCCACGGTGAGGGGGAAACGGTGGTAAAAGTACTGCAAATCTACTCCAATCAATCAGCACCCCGAGGAGTCCGTGGGACAGTCTCAGAGTTCTCATGTGTCGGGCCAAGCTTATGCAACAAAGCCCAGAGATATGAGGTGAAGCTGTGCAGCCAATGAAAAGCAGCAGAAGGCCCGTTTTTGCTTTGCTGAAGTGGAACGGAAGGCACCGGGTAATTCTGATGTAAAGTACTCTCAACATGAATTTCAAAGCTACTCAAGATGAGGGACTGGAAATAAATGCCACACTCATTATCTCGCATATCTTCATCGTGCTATGTTATCTCCAAGACAATACCATGGACGTCGTCAAGTCGTTTATCTTACTGAAAAAAGACGGCAGCACCTGGAGAGGGGAAATGGTACATCCATACAAGAAAGACAAATTACGTCTGAAATGAGGGAGAAAATATCCCAATCACCTTGTTATATATTGTCTTCTACATGAAATACAATGCCAGTTCATTTCATGTAGTTTTCTCTACATCATAGCAGTAATAGCGTCTATCCATTTATCTTCTCTCATGCTTTATCTGGCTCAGGGTTGCGAGGTGGTGGAGCTGATCCCGGCTTGTTATTAGCCTGGACAGGTCGCCTGTCTGCACAAGCAAAGCACAAAGAGGGAGAAAATTACATTCACATTCACACCATCACACCCACTGGCCTTTTCAGTCACCAAATGCATGTTTTTGGAACATGGTGGGAAAAAAACACAATATCTGGAGGGAAAAAAAATAACACAAAAACACAGGGAGGACATGCAAACTCCACAGAGAAACTCCTCTATGTGCTAACTATCACACCACTGTACAGCCTTGATCTAAAACACTTCAAATCTATTTTGCTGTGGAGTTTCCCGAGTTCATCCCTGAGGAGCCCCTTTCCAAAGCGTTACAGTGAAGCCAGATTCTGGTGGGCATGCTCTGGACTCCTTGTTCTGCTTTCATTTGGCATGTGCAAATACAATTGGACGACCTCAGAACAGAAGAAACCTCAAGCCCCAAAGACGTCCAGGACTCCAAGTCAGAAACGGAGGCCTGAGTAACGACTCACCATCTAAGCTACTTTTAAAAATAAAAAGAGATTTATCATTATAAAAGCATTGTTACAACAAAGCCCACACTGAAAGGCCCACGAGACTTGAACCAGGGACTCTCTCATTAACCGTTACACCCCTGAATAACCTCCAGCAATTAGAACTACAAGCACATTCATTCTGATTTTCTTTACTCTTCTGAGTTCAGCATTTTGAATCATTCATTTTAATTGCAAGTGTTGTCACGGAGAGACTTTGCATTCAAACAAAGGTGAACCACCACGATCACAGCCAGTGCTGCCGAGAGCCTTTCCAACCACGGGCTGATGGGAAAGCAGACATGGCAAGCAATTAGATTGGCAGTGCTCCAATTTTCTATTCTATAGCAATTACAGTGAAGTCTCATTGCTTCCTCTGCCCTCGACAAGCAGCTGAGGGGGAGGAAGTTAAAGCCCCGTGGTGCCTAAAGGTCTTCATATATTAGTCTGTTCCTTCCCCGTCAGCCAAGGTCCGCCGGAGGAACATTTAACCTTGACTCAAGACGCAATCTGTGAGACAAGGGACCAAGGGGGAGAGCTTTTATTTCTACCAAAAATAGACAGTGTGTCACTGTTCTCCCCTAAAATCAAGGCTTTTGTTTTTCACACTGAGCGCAAGAGTGTGACTCCGTCTGTTTGTTAAGCATTAACGTTGACACACCGATTTATAGTCAGTCCACTCCTTTGGCCAGCAGAGGAAAGACGGGCGCATATATTAGTCAGCGTCAATGACAGCGTTCAGTCCGGGACCTGAAACGACTTCAAACACCTTTTTGATCCCGATTCAGTCGCGTTCCACTGCGGTTTTCATCCAGGCATTTAATGTTAAATGACGCACCGCGGGGGGAAGCTTTTCTCCTCGGAGCGGCTGACGTCAGCTGTTCTGCATAAAGATGGGCTCCACGGCGTTCACCTGAAGGGAGGCGCACGTGACGGGTCTGAGATGATCCCCGGAGAGAGGACTGCCGCTGAGTGCTCGTCATCGATCTTCTCCACTTTAACCCTGACAGGAAAAGTTTCAGGAGGAAATGAATGAAATTTATCTGCTTACTGAAACCTACAAGACAAGAAGAAGCTCCTCATTTGCTGTTCCTGTCTTCCCTTTACTATAGCTTTACATTTATTTAATTTCCTGCACTCCTATCACTGTGGAAGAGATGGCAGTTCAGCTGTATGAATGTAAATGGATGCTATAATTAGAATCTACCTCATTCTTTTGGATAATTACTCGCAGGCCAAGACGATGATATAGTGGTTAGTACACAAACCACAGTCGTGGTGAGGCACCGGGAACCGATTCCTGCAGAATCCGACTTTTACAGATATATGAACCCAGCAGAATGGATTATTTACCGTTTCATCTGCAGCAGTTAAGGGGTTAAAGTGTGTTCTTATACCAGAATTCTTTCCACACACAGAGAAAATATTTTATTGATCCATTCACCATTAGCACTTTATACTGCACAGGACCACGGGTGGTTCAAACCACTGGACAAACACAACTATTTAAATATTGAAATACGACTATTGAAATTATTTGTTTACTCTATATTTTATTGTTTTCGTGAGAACGGGTGAGCCTCTGCTTCTTATTGTAGAACACAATAATTTTTCATTATCCCTGTGCACGTTTTCCAGATATTGATTCCACAGTTCAGAGGCTTGTTTGTGATTGTCTTCTTAATAGCCTTGTGATGGACAAGTATCCTGTCCAAGGTTGTCAAAATAAGGGTATGGATGGATGGATGATGCATCGATAGCACAGACTATGGATGAAATACCAAAAACTGTCCTATTGGAGCCTCACATTTGCCAACTGTAATATAGAATACATGGAAAATGTCAATTCACTGGATGACTCTATATTTTTACATAATGAAAAATCCATGTGAAATGTCGAGAAATCGTTTCCTGTATCTTCTATAGTGTGCCATTGTGCCTTAATAAGGCATTAAACTGGATTTATTCATTTTAAATGGGTGGTATAAGTTCATACCACCTCCTGAAGTGACATTAGAAGGACTTTTCTTCCGCTTTGTCTCTGTAACACACACACACACACACACACACACACACACACACATGCACACACTCACACATGTTATTGTGTATAAAAGTAGAAAGGCCATTGACACTGCTGGCTAATTAGTGACTTACCTCATTAGACTCTTGGTCTCCATCGCTGCCCTCGCTATTAACCCTCTCAGGACCAAACCAAGGTTAAGCCTCCATGTCGACATTTATCTTGCAAACCTGTATTTCTCACCCATTTTATCTCTCCCCTTAGCGCTGTAATATTTATTCTAGCATCTCAGATAAAACACAGTCTGATTTGTAAATTGTTGAAATAAATGCTTCCCATTTGAAGTGACTTTTATCAATAAATTCTCCTGTGCTTGCCGTCTGGATTCACTATTCATTTGAGGAACCTGGTTGCCTTTACTATCCTTGTTGTATTAACACAAGAAAGCAAATCACAACACATATTGATCCTGATTATAGGACAGAAATACCTTTTCCTCCTTCATCCCT
Organism: Salarias fasciatus; assembly: GCF_902148845.1. Lineage (NCBI taxonomy): Eukaryota > Metazoa > Chordata > Actinopteri > Blenniiformes > Blenniidae > Salarias > Salarias fasciatus. Next base: position 12,361,760 of record NC_043753.1, read on the forward strand.
GCTCATATGTATGCACTTGAGATATAAGTATGTCTTGCAAGATGGATTTTCCTTTTTCATATTTATAACATAAATGTTAGATCCTGATTAGAATGTTTCTGATGTACAGTATACAGTTTCTTTTATGTATCCTGTCCATCTATATACCACTTCATGCAGCTTGATGTGCATTGGATCGTCCCTCTTGAACAAGAAAAAGGGATAAAAATGGAAACTTGAACAATGTATCTACTAGAATGCTGAACATTCATAATGAATCACATCATTCAACGGTCTACTCATATCGTGGAAACTAAAAGAATTATTCAACTACAGTTTTAGATTTAATAATACTTATTTTTGTTGTTGTTTTTCCAGAATGACCTCATTAAGGAAAATCAAATGGATGTCAGTGTTTATTCTTACATTCATTCACACTCTTTTCCTTTTTCCACGTGCCGTTTTGTTTTTCTTTTTCTTTTTTTCTTTGTTTTTTTATTTCTGGTTCGTCTCCTCACGCCTGCCCTGCGTTTGCCCCAGTCATTCCAGCTCCTCATGGTCACCCGCTTCCTCGCACCCATCTGCTCACCTGCTCCCCCGTCCCCTCATTATCTCCACGGCGTATATTTCTGGGTCGGCCCTCGTTTGCCCTTCACCACATCGTGGTGCGGGTCGTCCCAGCTCTGCTTCTCCTGCTGCGGTCTGACCTCCCGTACGTTTGGGCTTTGATCATTTGCCTGTTTCTTTTAGACTCCGCTTGTACACTGATTCCTTCCTGCATAATGGCTTCAAGCTCCTCACCTGCTTGTTTTGCCCTACAAAAAGGTGAATGTTCCAACATTTAATTGGCGTTTCAGAGTCAAGCTACCGAGTCTTGTATTTTCCTTAGCATATGGATCCGAAGCTCTACAGATTTGCAGCAATTCTCAAAACAACGCGGCTGTTTAACATTTTCTTTTCTCGGATTTTTTTTTCTTTTTCTGAATCTGTGGAGCACAAAAGGTTGACTCACATCAGTTGAAGCAACGTAATATAGTCACATGCTTTTTTATTATCGACCCCCCCAGAGGCCGCAAAGAAACATAGCGATGTGGCTGTGTGGAATAACAGAACAAAGTTTCATTAACAAACTCTTAATAACTTTGGGAGGCGGAGGACTGGGTCCAGTGGGGTAAAGGCATCAGGCTCAATTAACCTAAGACTGACCTGTACTAATTGCTAGTATTAGCCAAACTGGCATTACGCTCCAGTTCAGTCCAGCAGTTGAGCCTTTTAGCATGTGGTTATTACTCCCAAAACACGTTTTGCACCTATTCAGCGCACAAGCATTTGGAATAATGATTGAGTCAGTAATTGCGGAAAGATAAAGTGACCCTGCAACAGCGTGTAGCACTTATTCCTATAAGTAAGACTAGGATTCAGAAGTATGTTGAACCTTTGACCAAAAAAAAACAAACAAAAAACCAAAAAAAAAAAGAATCCGTCAAATGACAGGAATTGTAATATTGTAATTTAGCGCAGGATTGCACTCATTTATTTTGAATGTGACTTAAAGTGAGTCAGTCTGGGTCAATTTATAATAGGCTGCTGCTGGTGTCTTCTTTAAGGCGCCCCTTAGAAGAGTTCAAGTACTGACCGTCATGTATATGGGAAAAATTTGCAAAATATTCCACATTACGCTACAGAGTATAGACGATCATTATAACTAATTGCAAACATGAACTACAGTGTATTATTCCATGACTCCCCTCGTGGGTCTCGAAACTAAGTCTTCATTAAAACTTACGGTCCAATTTTCACCCATTTTTGTCAGTTTGGGAGCATGACAGGGGTATTTATAGCTCCAGCTGCATTGCCCTCTTTTCCCCTGCATGACCAAAAGTGCAGCGAACACTTTAACTAGAAGACTCAAAAGGCCGCTGGGGTGGTCCAAGGTCCAGGCGTTTTTAGAGGGTGGCATTTTATTTGGATTTAACTATGTGTATCTGCCCTCCCATCTCATCTCGCTTGCCACTCGGGGGAATATATAATTAGTTGTCTCTGCTCTGCATGCTTCATGGTGCAAGAGAAACTCGCGGAGGGTACGATTAGGCATATCTGTCCATTGCAGGTCCGACCCCAAGGTTACTAATACCACAGAGTTGCCTCTTGGATTTATACTCCGAGTTGTAAAGTCAGTGTGGCGTTCGGCTCAGCTTCTCCCCTTCTGATGCACGACTTGTTCACTTATCTCGTTACGCTAAACCACTCTGGTGGAGTTAAAGCGACACCTTTATGGCGTTCAGCTGAAAAAAGGGCTGCAACTTTGTCGTTTTGTTTGATGTCAGGCTCAGTCAGTTTCACTGTATTTTTGTAGGTACCTCTGTTTAGACAGGTAAAAGTGCTGGTGGTGTTTTCTTCCCGCCGGTGGAAACTTAACTTGACAAACATGGATGAGACAGAGTTGTGTCTGTCAGCCGTGAAGAAAGCAGCAGATACATCAAACCTCCAGGTGCATGTAAGTCAAATCAAGAAATGAGACACACTGCTGCTTTCGAGACATGCAGAGTCAGGTGGAGTAATTTTCCCTGCTGCCTCATCACTCCATACTTCCAACATGTATTTGCAAGAGTTCTCTGCTTTGGCAAAACTAGATTCTTTGAAGCGAACTTAAAAGATTACAAACTTGGCAGCTCGACTGGCTCTTATCTGAAAACGGACTTGTGAAGTGATTGATGACTGACTGGACCTTTTCTCAAGCTGCTGCTCCTTTTTAGAAAACATATGGTGAGCAAACTGCGAGGCATGCATATGGCTCGAGGATCACAGACGATGTAGATTACGGTACTTGGGATGTCTTAAGTAACATCTGTGACAACTTTTTCTTCATACTCTCCAAGGAAAAACGAAACTCTGACTTTCATCTCGCACTGCATGTAACAGAGAACAGCACTCTGCTCTGTCCTCAAGGATCGCACCATCCACTGCTAAAACAATTACATTACATGCTCCTGAAGGACGCTCCTGTAAGCACCAGGGAGCACAAGACACTAGAGGTACTCTCCAATTAAAACTGGAGCGAGGAGAAAGAGCCGGGACCTTGATAAGGACTGTTCTTTGTCTTGTGCCGTTTTAAAGTGCAGCACTTTGCATTTTTATGTCTTGACTGCTGGGAGAGAGTGGTACGTTGCAGAAGTTCCCGAAATGACTATGCAAATATTTGCGTACTACTGCTGTGACGCTTCTAGTAGTTTCTGATTAAAATAATAAATGGTTCCAAAACTACTGGTGCCTTGAAAGTTTATGGATGGACTCTGTATTTGAGTTATCTGACCTCAGACTTGTTTTCAAACCTCAGGCCCTTTTGCAACTCTGTTCACCGCAATTCAACTTTCTCGCTCCGAATTCTCCCGTCGAACGCTGTTTAAGATCTGCAGAGAAAAATTTCTTTGGGCTCAAACATCTCATCGAGTCGCCCCTTTCTCACAGCGAGTTTCATGAGCTTGCATGAAACACAGAGATATCTGTCAGAGACAGTGATTTATCACTGAACTAACACCGCTCTGCAGATAAACAGCAAAAAATTTAGGCTTCAGCAGTTGCCCGCAAGCGTGTGCATGTGTATGCGTGTGCAAACGGGAGGCAAACATGCATACATAAGCATGTGGTTTAATACTCAAGGGAAATATATTGCACACTCTAACAGCAGATGACTTTTCATTATCGTGATTCCTTTTTTTTTTTTTATAAGGACGGTTGGAGGAGCAGCAGTTTTGACGATATATGGCACGCTGAAGGAAACAGGTACGCGCTCCCAGCCGTGACCCTGCAACCCGGATCCTTAATAATCAAAGACTCGGTTACACCTGGAGAAAGTGGCCATCGCAGTTAATTGCAATTAACAGTATTGGAGAGGTCAGCAGTGCAGTGAGCGAATGACAAGGATTTAAAACCACTGGCCTGGACAGCACGAGCGGGGACTGCAATAAAATGAGCCAGCAGCATGTCATGATGGTATATTACCGAAGTTAAAACACAGTACGAGAACTCCACGCTTGCAAGTGAAGTGAGACTAAGCCACAACCGCAAGTGATATATTTGTGTGGAGTCAATGCTGCTGCTGCTAAAAATTGGTAGCTGGTGGGCATGTTGACTACAGAAATCAATCATCCTGATAGGCTGGATATTGCAGCTTGCATGTGGTTGCATTCAAGTCTGACCCAAATATATCAACACTTAGCACATTGCCCGCTCCTCTAGTGCAGAACAACTCAGACCTTCATCATTCTTATTCACACTAAACCGTTGACTTTTCTGACAGATGTTCAGTTTTCATAGTAGGCAAGCATACATGTAATTAATTAAACTTTAATGCAACAAAATGTTTTTCATGTTATTCCAATTAAATGAAACCGTAATAGTTTTTGACGTGCACCAAACAGCAGATTTATTATGTTTATATTAACTTAATAAGGTGCACTGGGAGGGAACTGTAGCTTGCATATTGCAAGTCCAGTAACCTATAATAAATACAATTTGGCAAATTAAAAAGGTTCCCAGACTGCTTCCATTGTAAATAAACAAAGACGGAAAAGACATTCGTGCACAGCAGCTATGAGACCAGAATGATCTCCTGCCAGCTCAACCTGTGAAATGAAAGACTTCTGATGGTAAAATCGTGGAAGTTCATCTGAAAATGCTCAGGAAATCCAGGCATCTGTTTTGAATCTTTAAGCATTCAAAATGTAGAAATCTGCAATCAACAAATGACTTAACCTTCATGTGGAGGATCATCACAGGTAACTAGAGATAATAACTGTCACCACTGTTGTGTTTGTGCATTATTTAGAGAGTTAATCTGACTGATTTTCACTGCTTTTGTTTGAGGGTATACAGCGATTCTCTGGGGCTGTAGACACAACGTGTCTATTTACATTTGACCCGAACCACAATCTCTTTCTAACCTCGACCACAGCGCTGCCACAGACCGCCCGGTCCCTGGTGTGAGATTCGAACGCTGGCCCAGCATCCGTAACAACCCCACTCCCTTCCGACTCCGGTGCAGTTCATCAATGTGACACTTCTTTCATATTTAAATGCAGCAAACAAACAAAAATGTTGAATCGAAACCAAAAACGACGGCTCTGTTTCGCTTTGCGGTCTGACATGTCAGGGTGTGTGCGGTGAAAGCTCTCCTGCAGCTACAACCTGAGCAGACGATTAATCAGACAAAATCACAGCGTGCACGAAAAACAAACCTCTTTATAGGCTTTTGACTTGATCTGACAGATGTAATATCCATCTCAGTTCCACCAAATCTTCTGATGAGAAAGTGAAGCTACAGGCTCTTTTCAGAAACAGGAAATTTGCTCATGAAAAATTACACCTTTCCTGCCAGAGAACTGCTGAAATAGCTGCTGTGAAAGCAGACCTCTCATCTAATTATCTAGGTAACAATTAGCATATAGGAAATGAAGTGAGAATCTCGCGGCTTCACAGTCTGCTATGCAGTGTGCAACGGCGTTTTTCAGTATTGGTCACGGAGTGCATCTGTCCTGTGCATGATTTAGACAACGCTTCTTGATCTGAATCAGGTGTTTGGAAGCACGCAGAGCAGAAATACCTCAAGACCAGAGCATAAAAACACTGCCTTAACTATTTCAAACAATCCAGAAAAAATAATCCTACTGAGATCAGAATTATTATAATTATATTAAAGGAGTGTTTTAAAGGCTCGTGTTCCTTTTGAGAAAACTATCTCAGCCGTATCATTATTGATTCCTTGAGCTAAAGAGAAAAGTATTACCCAGGCTGCCTTCACTGCAGAAAAAGAGAGCGACTACATGTGGCTGAGGATCAAATACTTAAATCTGTCGTCTGTCTGCTGTTACCAATAACCCAAGTTCCAATGAAGAAAATAAAAACCCAATATAACGGAACATGAGCTGTTTTGCGAGTCACAGAAGCACCATTGATAGAAGTTCTTTGTAACTCTGGATTGCATTTTCAGACGCTAATGGATTAAAAGTGTTCCCCTGTCAAGCACTGTCAAGAGTTTTCTTTTCACCTGACATGCCTGTTCCTTCAAAGACATTTTAAATTTCACACTAGGAAGGCCACAGAAATAGTCAAAAGATAGAAAAAAAAATCATGGGTTTAATTTAGCTGCTTCTATTTCAGGTTCTTGGTACAGTGCAGTGTGGTTTAAGAACTTTTACAGAACAAGAACAATGTGTTGTCTGAATGTCTGCAGAGAAAAACACCGTAAAAGTAGCAGAAAGTGTGGAGAAAGACTGGAACTAGTTTTATTTAAGATCCCCTTCTTGGTTTGAGTCAAAGTTTGAAACTTGTGTAAAATATATAACAATTCCTTCTGATTGTTGCGATCTTTAGGTTGTACTCGACAAACAAACACCCACATTCAGGCAAATTAATTCAGTTTTTCAGGCATATCTGTATTTGCTCATCTTGATTTCATCTTCTTAGAATGTGTCGTAATTGTCGCTAAACTACTTCTGGAATTTGAAAGCATTTCAGCACTTTTTCTTTTGTAGAAACACTCTGATTGAAATGTTTGAAAAAGAAAACTATTTCTACACTAGAAAACCAGAACAAAACACGTTTTATTGAGCGGAACACAGGAGCAACAAAAGCAATGCGATATTTGTCGGCGACAAACAGAAAGCCAGACATTACGGCTGAGTCAGCTCTGAGTATGACGCCGTTATCTCCAATAAGAGCCCCGATTCTGCTCCTGGACAGACAGCGGAGTCTGATCTGTATCTGGGGTTTGGCCACCAATCCATCCCCAGCGCTGCACCCCGGTCTGCACTGAATCAATGATCATGATCATGTTTGTCCATCTAAACGCAGCTCTGATCCTCTGGACAGACTGGAGCGTGACAATGGCCGTATGACGCTGCACGACTGCCATTTGTGGCATTTTATAAGACAATAACTACAGCGTGGGGTTGTGTTTTGTTTTTTGCTTTTTATGCTTGCTTCACTCTAAAATCATTAAAAGGAGATATGCTTCCAGAGCCAGTATGCTCAATGGATCAGCTTAAAATTGTTCTGGGATATTAGCAGATAAGTCTATAAAGGTAACGCTCTCTCCTCAGTTTCCCAAACAGGTTTTACGTTTTCTGAAGCCGGCTCCTCATATCTGAAGCTTTTATTTGTATTTAACAAGCAGCAGCGTAATCATCCACTGCTGTGTTTGAAATTCAATTTCTTCAACAATGGAGTGTTAATAAATTAATTAATCACGTCTTCTGGCAAGTTTCAGCCTCATACTTCGTTTTTCTCAAGCCCATTAACCTTTTCTTACATTTTCCTCATAGATGTGCAATTAGAAAATGCGCCACATGCAGCGAAATTGAAAATGAATCAGTTGTGGGCAGATAATCTTTCATGCATCGCTGTGTACGTTGTGTGCTTATTTACAGTTTTTGTTTTTTTTAAGGTTTTGCATGTTCAGCCATTTGATAGGTCAACTCAGCAGATGGAAACAGCCACTGGAGAAAAAAAGAAAAAAAGGTTTGTTTTTGGACTAATAAGCAGTTCGATTCGGCTCTGCCTGTACGTAATGTTGAAGTGACCTTAGGAAAGACGTTGTACCTCAACTTTATTGTGTCCACTCAACAAGATTGAGAGATTTTGGATTAGTTCAGGGTTCTTTGGGTCTGTAAAGAAAAATAAAAGTGTCAAAACTGAGTGATATAAGTAAAGTCCTTTCACCATCATTTATTTATGCACTGTTGTTTAAAAAAAATAAAAAAAATTACTCCAAAACTGCAAGTGTAATTTTGAGTGGAGTGCCTGCGAGTAAGGACTTTCCTGTTTTCTTTCATTACTGCCATCAAATCAGACAAAAAACTGTGTTGACTGCAAACAATAAAGTCTTCTCTAATATTAGTGCGGCGATGAAAAGATTAGTCGCCGTACCAGTTACTTAGCAACGGCCGTGGAAATGTACTGTACCACTATCGAGGCTCCCAAAAGAAAAGTGCCATGTTTAAGCCTTTCTGTAATCACCGGCTCAGGATGCAACTCCAATCAAACGGTTTTCTGGTAAATGCTTTGCTGTTCGATTTAATGTCTTCTAACTACGGCACTCAAGTGGCTTCCTTTAACGTTGCTCTCAAGAAGAGGCTCAGTTGGTTCGGTTTGATTTCGCATCGGGAGAGTGTTACATATGCTGTGGTTGTCGTTATGTTTCCTTCTTTAGATAAAAACAAAGTTCTGATTGAGAATGAACTGAGTAGACTGGGATTTTTGATCAAATTGAAGTTGATTTTACTGAAGCAGGTGATTTTTCTCTGAGCGTCAGTAAACCACGCCATAGGCGAGGAAGCCATTCGTTAAATATGACTTTCACCTGTTTGTGTCAGGCAGGATTTAGGACCGCCACCATGAGGAAGTCACCTGTTTTTTCTCCTGAAAACAAACCCTTTTGCAATGCTGTCAAAATCTGAGGGAGATGCCGCTAAAACGTGGAGCACAAGGCTCCTATCCACATCCATCTGTACACCGTTTTTATCCAACAGACAGTCACAGGGGCCTGGAGTCGGTCCAAGTTGGCTTTGGGCGAAGTCAGTGTGCACTCTGGAGAGGTCGCCGGTCCATCACAAGGCAAACACACACATTCACAACCCCGGGCAATTTTACCTCTCTATTTTTGGACTGACAGAAAAAAAACAGGAGAACCTGCTTTAAAGCCCATATTGGACGTGGAGGTCCAGCACTGAGAACCCAAACGCAGTCTTTAATGAAAAAATACTGAAATCTCTCTCTTTTTATTACTTGATGGTTCCTGACTCTACTTGACTCATTTAAGAGATCTATTAAATAAATATTTCTCCCTCCTGTAACTGTGGAATACGAATGTGGTCAAAGAAATCCATCAAAAATAACCCTGGATCTAACAGACGTGTTAAGATAAAAGTGATGATTGAGCGTCCCACAGCTCGAAAGGATAAGAGTTATTCAACTTTAAATCAGATTATACAGACATTTCCAAAAAAAAAGACATGGTTGATAGATCTGTGACAGCTTTGGGCAGTACGAATCAGATTTTCTGATGAAAGTTGGGTAGAATTCGGACGAGTGGACGCAGGGATGGATGGACGAATAAAATCAGCTTTGATTTTCACATCTGATGTACAATGAAACCACCATGGCATATCGTTCTCTTGGTAATGACAATATATAACCACATTACTGATTCAGAGTGATACTGGGGATTAATATTCAAGTGAAATTCTTCCATCTTTTTGTTTCACCCTCTGTACATTTATCAATTTCTCTCAGAACTCTTATCAACTATTCCAGCTAGAACAGGATATTTTTTCAGTAAAAAAAAAAAAAAATGCAGAAACTCACTTTATAAAAGCTGTCTTTGCTCCAAATGGCAAACAGACAAATTTAGCTGCTGACAGATGAGTGCAGCGGAACATTCACTGTCCAACAGGATTAATATTTCCCTCTGCATCTTGTAGAAAGCTGATGCGAGTTTAAAGTGCTTTTTTTGTCTCTAACAATTTAGTATTTACCGCTCGTCCCGGAGGGCTGCAGGTGGCAAAGTGAAGCAAGAATCTAACTTGATGTTTCGAGTTTGATAGTCCTCTACCGGAGCAAGTGAATTGATAGTGGAATATAGAATGCAAATAGAGGGAAATGCTAAGAAAACTCATCTAGTCGATCCCTGTAAAGCGTAATAGTTACAGGCTATATTCTGTATTGTTTGCATCAATCTGTTAAACTAAAGCAGAAGTGTGAAAAAAAAAAAAGGCCCAGTTGTGGTTTTACAGTAGCTCTTTTGTGGCAGCTCTGCTTTTTCCCGGGAGCGGTGAAATGTTGACATCAGTGTTTGCCAACGAGCCAGCTGAGGAAATATTTAACTACGCTCTCAAACTCAAACAGCTGTTCCTATATTGTTTGTAACTTTTAACTTTTACATGAGCTGAAGTTTGTTGGAGAACAGGATTGTTTTTCTTTACTCCCCCACAAGTACTTTGTTTTCCCAGTTTTTTTTTTATCTCCATTTTTAATTCCTGTTTATATCTGCGCATATCAAACAACTCAGTTAATGCCTAATATCTCAAATGAGCTCCAAACATAATTCCAGCTCTGATGCTTGATTTACCTTGAGCAGTGATACACTGCCGAGCAAACACTTTACGCCGTAACCTTTGTAAATGCACATCCTACTATGGATTTTTCAATAAAACAGTAATTACGGAGCAAAATCCCAGCTGTCCCATTACATGCACATTTGCTGTCACTTTGCGGGATGATGATTAATCGCACACACATTCGCTCATCTTTAAATGCAACCTTAACGCGTTGTTTCTCCCTCTCTGGGGCTGTATATCACTTCTTCTTCAAGAGTTTGAAGGTGTAAACTTTCCACATGGTTTTTGGACCTTTGATACAAGGACAACCAGCATGTTCTCTTTTTTTTTTTGTTTTGTTTTAAATCAATGTACAAAAGTGTATGTGCGGTGGAGTGACTCTGAGCCCATCTCCACAGGACGCAAATCTGAAAAAAAACTATCAGGTGATGCTGTAACTCACCCTGCTTCACCCCCCGCTGCACTGAAAGCACAGTAATAAATTCAGTGTCAGGGACCTCTCACATTTTCCCCGTCGCAGATCTACCTGTTGTCTTTCACATTTTTATTCTCGCCAGCCTTTATCCTTTCATCCCTCTCTCCTCGGAGGAAAATTGTTTTTTGTGTGCCTCTCTCAATCTTCACGCTTTCTCTACATTTCACCCAATTTCCCGGCTTTAGCAGTCAGTCCCCCCCGCACCCCACCTCCTTCACAATGTCATTCCCCCGTCTGCCTCCCTTTGTTCATCCCTTTCACAGCATGGTGCAGGAGGGAGTGCAGCTGGACATTAATCTGCCACTGATGAGCCACACTCTCCACACAGCCCACGGCTGCTTATCAGGCACTGGGCGAGATTAGGACAGTCGCTGGTGGTGGAGGTTTTGGGACGAGGACGACGGAAAGACTCTGCATGAAAACACTGTCATCAACTTTAAGACGCTTCAATAAAATAAAGAAATATCAGACATAAGGATTCATTTACGTTGTAAATATTAAAAACTGATTATTCACACAAAATAATACTGAAAAACAGCAGGTCCTCGTAAATTTAACCAAAACCAGAACATAAAAACAGCCAAACACCAGGATGGGAAAAACAAGCTGGGCGCACGCATGAAACATTACAGGTAATGTAAGAGACAGCTCGACAGACACACCAGGCCAGACTTCAATACACACACAAGGAGAGGGAAAATGAGACACAGCTGGCAAGATCAGGGATGAGCCAAATCAGCATAGCGGCGGCGCACAAGACCACATAACACACATCAAAGAGGAGGAGCAGAGCAAGACACAGGTGTGACAAAAAGAGATCAGACAGGGACTGACAGAGAAGTGCTGAGACCAAGGGAAGTGAAGTTCAGAGGAAACAAGACACCAGAAGCAGGAAACATGAAGGAGTTGATGAGACATGAGACAATGACGCCGGAACACAGGGAACAAAGTGGGAATGAGACACTAGAGAAATAAACACAGAAACCACAAAAGCATAAAACAAGCCAAAATACCAAAGAGTAGAGCAGTGGCACAAAATCTCAGAATGGAAATATAAAATACAGTATCGTGCAAAACTATGTGAAAATTACAATGACATCCTATCTTTCCCCAAAATGTACGGCTTGCCCCTTCTTTTCTGGTTTAATTTTTTTTCACACCACACTTCCGCTGCTCAAACCATGAAGCAAACTGTAAAAATATTTGAAGAAAACCTTTTTTTTTTTTCACAAATGTCCTCATAATACCAAACACAACACAATGCCGAGACCAAAGCTGAGATACCAGTGATGCTGCCAGGAAAGATAACTTCCTCATTGCAATCAAACTCGCCTCAAAGCCAGGCTGCCAGAGTTTGTAAAAACATGTATAATGTGACAGTTTTTTTAAACATTTTATTGTATTTTGCACCAGAAAGTATAATTAAAATGTCTTTATGTTACGATTGTAGTCATTTTCAGCAATAATTGTTCGATATTGCAAACTTATAAACATTTTTATCACAGATATGTCACAACAGGAAAAAGAAACCAGTAAAGTGTAAATTTAAAGGTTGTTATGACACTATTTAACCAGTCCAGCCCATTTAAGATGAAATTGGGCTGTGTGTGAACTAAAATGTGTTTGACGAATCAGGTGTAGAAACTTTTTGACTGTTTTTTTCGATAAACTAACATCTTAAACCTGAACCAACGATTAGAATTGTTTTTGTTTTTTTTAATTTACTGAGGACTGATTATGATGGAACACAGTCCACACCTTGGCCACTGGCCATAGTTTGGACACCACTGGTTTCCAACTTGTACTGAATATTTATCAGTGCAGAGATACTCTGGAAGTCTTCCTTACAGTTTCCAAAATTATCTTTTTGTTGACTGTGTAAAATATCACCTCAAACTAAACTTGGAGTGACAGTTCACACCCACACTCTTTTTATATTTATCTCCCCATTCACTGCGGAGATTCGCACAGACGAACTGCGAACGCAGCCTGTTTAATTTCCAGCCTAATCTCACGACGCGCGTTTTTTTTTTTTAAGTGCCTTCCGAGATTTGAGACGTATTGATCGCGCCACCAGGTTTATTCAAGTTCAGTATCCCGCTCAACAGACAAAGACAAATGTCAAGTGCTCGCCGTTAATCCTTCCATCTGCCTCTTCCGCCACCTTTCAGCCCTCCTTGGTTGTTCGTGCATCTCTGTTTTTGCTGAACAGCCTCATCTCGGCACTTAACCTCCGATTTGCATAAGTCATTACGGTTGTCGGGACCGAGGAGGCCATAAATTCTGCTAAGTGTTCATCAATCGTCGTAAGTTTAAAAATGCGCAACCAGTTTTTACATTGCTTTGACTAATGGAGACAGAAAGAGCATCCATCGCTGGGACATCATTAATACATCTGATGAGCCAAGCGCTTTCTACCTAATTCATGTGGAAAACACGGCATTTAACTGATATGAAGCTCAGGTCACGTGTAGACAGCCATGATTAGGTTTCTCTTCTGTGCCTTCCTTGATCAGGTGAGTCAAATACAGAGATATTTCCCTAAATCCACTGGGAGTGGAGTTCTTTCTTATTGTACACTTTTCTCTTCCCGCCAGCATCAATTACAGCAAATGTTTGTTCTGCTGAATCGGAAGCAATGGTATCTCTCCTACTCCATCAATAAACAGACACCAGAACAACACCGGTGTCTCGCAGTGAAAACAGGAAACTCAATAGCAACCGCTGCCGCCTTTTTAGAGAAACATAGATTTTCTTCCAGCAGTCCTGACAGATGCTGAAGTTAAAGTGTTTGCGCACAGCTGGGACACTGGAGAGGAGGCCGACTGTGGCTCGCCGAGTGCATCCTTCTATATTTGTGCGCGCAAGTGTGTGTTTGCGGGGCTGTCATCAATGGCACATCAAAGAGCTGACTTGACATTCCTGGGTCATTGACGGCAGGCCGCGAGCGGCTGAGACAGAGCGGAAGTGTCCCTTTTAATGATAAAACACCGTTGAGAAGGAGCTGGAAGAAGTTGAGAGTCGCCTCAGCACTAATGCAGGAAGCAAGGAAGAGGAGGAACTCTCCGAAGCTTTGAAACTAAATCAAAACTTCTGCTTTCCAACAGAAACTACAGTGCTGGGAATCCACCACAGAAACACTGCAAAATATGGATGTATTGAGTTGTCATCTTTTGCTGGAAATCTGGTTTGAAAAATAAAAAAAAAAAAAAATAAGAAAGAGAAAGAAAGAAATTTCCAGCCACTCCAGGCAACTTTCATTTGTAGTTGAAAAAAAAAAAAAAAAAATAAGAAAACAACACTATCCCCCAATTCCCATGCTTTAGCAGCATATGCACACACAAATACGTGCGTACGGCTGCAAAATTGAATCCTCCAAAGTTTGGTCATGAGGGACGAAACTTGGTTTCCACTTGCTGTTTACTCTTGAAACTACCGCTGCTGTTTGAACTGCAGTCATATTGTCTGCAGGCCGGAGCCAAATGAGTTGGACATACTGTCACTTGACTAATTAAGGCGCCACATAGGCAGATCGCGAGGAGGGGGGGAAGTGTGGGAGGTTCCAGTTACTCTTCTCATCAACACCGCTTGTACTTTCGGCACCGAGGAGCCGAATGTTAAGCAGGTCTTTTTTTTTTTTTTTTTTAGAGAATCTCTCAGCTCATTGGCATAAGGTGCATCTCCCCACTTGGCTCACTCAACACTTCCATAACAACAGTCATTATCTTCAGCACACATCTTTCTGCTTCATTTAAGCCATTCTTAACAAGGGGCATCTATCACCGAGGTGCTGCGACTCCGCGGTCGCTCTGACCTCCAACGGGTCTGATTTATTCTGGACCGTCTCCTCAGCTCAGTCTTCCCACTCTGGCTGCAGGACAAAACTGCCACTCCGAGCTTTTTTAATTACGGAGACATAATTTAAAACTTCATCAGTCGGAGGTGGCGGCCGGACAGGGTGACACAAGCAGCCGGTGGCTTTGCGGTCTCCACTTTGGTCATTTTTTTTTTTTAAAAGAGGAGACGGGGGCATGTTAATGGGGTTGGTAAACAAGGGCAGCGCCGCTCGGAGTGTACTTCATGATTTGTAACTTTATCAGTAAAAATGATCCCGGCAGTGCAAAAAACGTTGACCGAACTCCTTTTATTACAATATATGTGCAAGTTTTGGTCATTTCAACAACAAATGGTGGCCTGCTCTGAAATAGAGGCCATGCATCATGTGTGCAGGTGAGTGTGAGATGAGATCGGTGGCAACACAGTGTCATCATTTTGATTTTGGTCCTGTGCGACTGTGGCTCTGCGCAGCGGCGGGACACTGAGAGATGAGGGTGAAGAGGATCAGCCAGCTGTGCCTGGACAAACGCAAGGACGGCTCTACCTTGGAACGCTCTGCATTACACCAATTATTCACAATCAGGAATTGTTTTCGGCGACGGTGAATGTTTTGTTTACGCAGCTCAGAAACGTAGCAAATGCGGTGTCATCTTCTGCTCCGGCGGCGGGGATGTAAACATGTTTTTCTCCCCCCCCCCCCTCCCTACAAGAGGATAAATAAAACGACTGCTGTTAGAAGATTTAATTCTGAGAAGCCTCTCTCTGGGGCTCTGAGCTGCGCTAAGAAGCCCATTGCGCTCGGGCTTCAATTAGCAGAGAACGCCTTCATCTTCTGACCAAAGTCACCTTGAACAATCAAATTATCTCTAAATCTAAATAAAACAATCACCCTCAATCAATCAGAGTCCATTAGCTCTTGAATAATTCCCATTGCCTCTCAAACATTCAGAGGAGGCTTTCCGTCACCCCCCCCACTCCCCCCCCCCACTTCATCCTGTCGCCTCAAATACATGCATGTAAGGTCATGTACAAACAACCCAGAGTGTCCGCAGTAATGAAAAAGACAAGACAATAGCTCGCAGTGAATTGTTCTTTAATTCTCAGTCACACAGAGCACAGTTGGCTCGCCTTTTCCCACAGTTTGGGGAGATTTTAGTTGGTTTTGGAGGACTTAGAAAAGTTGGAGTAGCTCTCCTCTAAACTGGCAGTGTGCTGGGTGTGTGTGTGAGGGCAAACGGGCACAAACAAAGTCGGCTCGAGACGTTTCTTTGGTCCGGGATGTGAAGGAATTATCGGTAAGATTCCCATCTTCTGTGCTCCGTTTTAAATAGACTGTCGGGCTAAAACACAGAAAATTGTTCTTATTTTTGTGGCTCAATCATCTTTAGGATCTCATCCCTGACAAGCCATAATCATGATAATCACGATGCAAACAAACGTAAAGAAATGAGTCAAACCAAGTTCTTTCAATAACTGTTTGTCGGAAACACACCTGATTACAGCAGCAGAGGTGAACTGCGGTGCATTTAGCAGGCGGTGGCTGCTTAATATATTCCGCAACAAAAAAAAAAAAATAACTCATAAAAAAATTATGCCTTTTCCTCCCTGAATGACAATAAACAATTTCCTGCGTGTGAGCCGTTTAAGAAGTACCGATTGCTGAGTTGATTCCATCGAGGCTGGAGCAATATCCCGCTCTCCGTCTGATCAAAATCACTCCATCACCGCCGACGGAAGTAAATGCCTTTTCCCCAGAAAGGACAAACGGAGGAAGCTTGTCTACACTAAAAGCATTTTCACACTGCAGGACCAATCTCCAGCACTACTGCCCCGACCAAGGTCATTTCTGTTCAAACAGTAAAGCCTAAGATGATGTAGTGAACCGATATCCCCGGGTCAGCGTGCTCCATTCCATCTTGGTAGCGTTGGGTGGTGTAAACTACCTCCAGGCTCCAGCCTCCACAATTTTATGGTTCTGGAGGTTACAGCTGAGCATGCTGATTTCATTTTATTCCTTTCTTGAGGTTGGAGAAAAAAGCCCAGCGAGTGCTGCAAGATGTCCTTATCTCGACACCCAGTGTCAACCCCAGATGTCCTGTAAGTAGCGCTTCTCCTCCCGGAGTCCCGCAAGTGTCTTCATGGCGTCGAGCTGGTCCACCTCCAGCTCCGTCTTTATCATCTCCATCAGCGTCTCGTTCACATCTTTAGCCATGTTCTTCGCATCGCTGGAGACGAAAGGCAGATTTGTGTGAGAGGAGCCGATGTGATCAATAGACGGTGATTTTTATTTAAGCGCACACATTCTGTCAGACTCAGAATTTCCCACTAAATGCAGCCCGAGCTGTATCCTTAAAGGACATGGCTGTAATATCTATCTTGCTCTTGCAGCATACTGAGAGAGATTCATCATCCAGCAGAGATACTTTCTTGACTCTGAAAAATACGCCCAGTTCTCATGCTTCAGAAGTAATGTGTTCACTGGTGAGTAACGCAGTCTGACAATGGAAAACATTAGAGAGAGAAAAAGTGACGTGCAGCTCTACTGTGTTGACGTGACGTTGGCGTTCTTGCTAAAACACATCACCAGAAATGATCTAAAACGCTGCATCGGTGGCAGATGAATCAGATAATCCTGCGATATAAAAAAAAAGGTCCTTGTCAGTATTCTGAAATGAAAAAGGAAAAAGTAACGCTTTCCCTTGTCAGCAAGTTCTATTGGTGCAAATTGCTTGTTATTCATGAAAAAAATTACATTTTTACATCATATACTTTTTACATTTTATGTGCTTTGCGTAATTTTTTTCCCGTTCAACATTCACCCACAGTCACAACTTGACAAACATGAGGAACAAGGTGTCCTGCAGCAGATAGTGTGGTGCGTACAGAGCCCTCGTCTCAACGTGGAGTCAGACAGAAGCAACCCAGGAAGCATAAATCGAAGAATCTGTATTGATTTACAAATCAATTCCTGATGAAAGTGAACTGCACGTGTAGCCTGAGGGCTGACGCTGGCACAGGATGAAGAGCAGCCACGGCTGCCACGCCAGGTGGACACTGGCACTGATGTCAAACCGGGTGTAAAAGAGCCAATGCAGCATCACTCAGGATGAATAAATGTTTGGGTAAAATCAGCGTCGGTCTTACCCGCAGACATAGAGATAACCGTTCTGTCTGAGCAGGATGTCGGTGACGTGTCGGCGGTGGAGAAGCAGATTGTGTTGGACGTATCTGGGCTGTGCGGCGGAGGTGACGGACTCCTCATCCTCGCGGGGGTCTCTAGAGAAACACACCTTGAGTTGGCTCAGGGCGCCACTGGACACGAAGCCTTCCAGCTCCTCTCTGAAACAAGAAATCATTCATGTTAAATATATGAAGCTCTCTCCCCTCTGATTTCAAACCGGTCGCCCCGAATGCGCCGGCTTTGACTCCCCCAATACAGGACTGTTACATTTACAGGGCAATTGAACCAGAGAGGGAAACACTCTCCATTCAACAGCTCAGTGATTTAATCTGTCTGTTCTCCGCGAGCAGAAGTATCCTCGAGAAACCTTTGACTCCAGCAAAAGACTCGAGATTTAAATCGAAACTCTGGATCGCAGTATAAATGCAGAATGCCTCCCAGGCCTGCTGCTTCTGTGACAACAATACAAATGTGTGTCAGGTTTGTTTTTAGGGTCGCACGGCCGTGCAGTGGTTAGGACTCTTGTCTCACTGAGAGGATGTCAAAGTGTAACTCCAGGTTACAGTGTGTATGGTCTCTCCGCACAGGGTTTACCCGGCATTGCTGCTCCTCTCACAGTCTGAAGACATGCGTATCAAAGCTGGTGGCTGTCAGCCGCCCATGTTATTGTTGGTGTGTGAAATCTCAGGAAATAAAGTTAAATTTGTAAAGATCACCGTTTTGGAATATCTTTGCTTTGAACCTTCCTGTTTTTGGGAGTGTTGGTGAGTGGATGTGTCAGCCGGCGTTTGGCCCTTCTTGTAATGCTTTGGAAAAATCAAAGATTGGAAAGAGAGTCGCCAGCCTTTTTTTTCAGACCTCAATCATGGCGCTATTTAGAGGTGAAAACATTGGCTGCCACTGAAATTCTCAGTTCAAGTCTGTTTAGAAGCCATTCTGTGAAAACTTCTCTGGCTTCGACCTGAGTCACCGGGAAATTGACGGAGCAGAATGCGGATGGATGTTTGTGCCTAATGATTAGTCAGGAGACCCGGTTGCAGGTGCAGGTTTTTTTGAGAAACCATCTTTATAAGACACCCGTGGTTTTTATTTTTAAAAATGTATATTTGTTCTTGTAAGCGTGAAAATAAAAGTAGAAACTGCAGACCTAAAAATGCCAAGAATTTCAGTTTATGTGGAGGTTGTTTACCGTTTCACATCCAGCCCTCCCTCCAGATATTTAGCAGTAGTTTGAACCACCTCACAAGACATGCAACTCCCCAAACGTTTCCGACGGAAAAAAAAAAAAAGGGAAAAAAAAAAGAACCTGTCAAGCTCAATAAAAACAGAACACTGATGTGCAAAAGGTCTAAGCAAAACTGTGCCAGACAACCAATTTATCTTGTTTAACAAGAGAAGCGCCAAAAAAAAAAAAAAAAAAAAGGATTTCATAAGCGAGGTCGAGTCACTGTTATAAGCACCTTTTTTTACAATCAATCCTCCCAGCGATGCATTTGGATGTAACCTTGCTCCCTATCAGTGTTTGGTTTTGCCAGCTACTCCTTCTTCTGCCTCAGTGTTTTTACAGAGCCTGGGGTGCTATTGGAAGGGAAGGAAGGAGAGGGGAGGTGAGGGACTGTGGTTTACTGTGGCTCAGAGCATCTTGTTTAAAGTTAAGCAGACGGATTGAGTGGAGGCTCCCACAGACATGCACTAATAACAGACCCGGGCTTCAGCATCACGGGTGTAGGTCTCCGCCTCAGGGGTCTGTGTTTTGTAGTAACCCCGACAGTAAAATGGGGCATTGCTTTGATAACACACAGACAATGAGGTGTGAATGCTAAAGACAGCGATAAGCAATATTGTCTCCGTTCTTCTTTAAAATGTCCGCAGTTGTAATCTCGTGCATTGTTTACCATCTAACCTTTGATCGGGAGACATTCAAGATAAGAAATCTTTCCTCCAAGATGGGTAATTACAAATTCTGTTTCAGCACAAGCTCAACGTCATGAATTAAAGAGGAGAAAGTGTGTTTGTCTTGCGCTTGAATATAAATCATTTCAGATTGATAACCGCGTGAGCCGAAACTGGCGGGCAATAAAGGACGCTTGACTTCTCAGAGACACAAAGCAGACCGGGGGTTTAGGAGAGTTATAACCGCAGAGATTATACACATACGTGCTCGTGGCAGGACCCTGGACCCCGGTGTAAACACTGCAGGCCCTTCGGTCATGTGAAATCCCACGCCGTTAAAGAGGTCGAGAGAACCAGAGTGGGAAAGAAAAGCTGTAAGGACAGGTTTGACGTGACAAGCAGGCAGGGGACCTCTCATGAAGATGTTAATTGCTGTGGTTGATTGAGGCTCATTATAAGCCATATTTATTTTTACATTCATCCCACAATGGGCCGGCTGGTTAAGTCTCGTCTTGACATTCTGTGATGTTAATAAAGACGGCAACGTTTATGCTACATTTACACAGAATCAATTTCAGTGCCTACTTTTTAAAATCAAAACCTCTCAAGAATTATGGAATATAAAAAAATGCAGCTCAGTGATATAAGCAGGTTTTGCTCTGGAAGGCAAAGCCTGACATGAGATTCTACTTAATTTAAGAGAAATCCAACAGAAGGGAATGCAAGCAGCCCATTGAGCTGAAGGTATGTTGTTCTCATCCTGCTAACCTATTTAAATTGAGTACAGCGCTTCATGGGTGGCTCATAAAACACAGACTAATCACTTTGGTCAACACAGTAGGGGTATTCATCATAGGAGCCCACACTGTGAACAAACACCGCCTACTACCTGGCTGGAAGTGAGTATTTAAATAAGGGATAGAGGAAACAAAGGCGAACAAACAACATCCTCTGTGATCTATTCTCGTGTGATTAGGGATGCTAATCCATTCGCACTTATTTGATCCTGGAAACGAGCTCGATCAGGGCGTCGGCGCTCGGCACACGTCCACTGCTGATACTCAGAGGAGCTGATCAATTAGTATGTAGACGGGTGAGAATGAAGCCCAAGCAAACTAATCAGAGAGTGGATCAACTCGCAGGTGGACGTCGGTTCCCAATAACTCACCAGACTGAAAAGGGTAGAAAAACTTTTTAGAATTAGATTTAATTAAGCAAAGATTTGATAGGTGTGAAAATTGGATTCAGAATATGTTTAATTATATAAGTGTAATATTGTGTAATTTTAAATTGCAATAAAATTGCAACTAGTCAACACGGCGTATTTTCACATGGGGTGGAAGGCTCGAAAACAAACAGCCTCCAAGCACATACTGATTATCAACCGCCCCCCCCACCACCAATTTAGTGAAAATCTGATTCCATTACCATTTCTTAGATTCTATTCAGGCAGAATATTTATACTACCCCAGCTGTGAACACTGCTGACATTCAAAATTATAATGGAAATCTATTATTATTATTTAGAAGAAAAAATGCCATGGTTGCACATCCAGAAAACATTTAGCCACATTAGCATTCATTAGGAGTCGAGCCTGTGTCCAGCTGACAAAACGAAGCCTTGTACGATCTCTACTTTTAGCTCTGTTTAGTTTCTTCATGCATCTTCAGCAAAACGTGAGGCTGTTCGCTGCTGCATGCTCCGCTGCCTGCTGTTTACCCACTGGACCTGTGCTGCACAGCTTGTGTACAGTGGACGGCTATCTTTTGGCTCACGCTCAGGTGCTGCACAGGAGCGGTGATTAATACTCTCACCTCTGAATGAGACGGATCCCGGTTCCAGTGCAGGCTGGGATTCAGAGCCTTGGATTTTGACAATTCTTCCACTCTTCCTACAGGTTTCCTCTCACAGTTGGAAAACATACATGTGAGAGGCAAACTGGTCAGTGGCAAATTGTTCCACTGTGTGTGTCCTGTGACAGATTAGTGATTTAAGGACACTGATTCTCAACCGGAAGGTGCCCAAAATTCAGGGGGGAGTCGTGAAGCCCTCATGATTTTAAAGGTATAATATTTTTTTTATGTCTTAGCTATAGATGAGTCAGCATTTAAATCCTTTATGTCACAGAGTTACTGAGTTTAACTGTCATATTAAAAGTTGATTATTTTAAAAAAGACAAAAAGTGCATTTAAAAGTTTTAAAATATCTAGAGGATAGGGGTGTGTTAAACGTGAACACAGTGTCTGCGGTATACATAAAGGAAAGCAGCAGGAGAGGAAATGTGCAAGCGTGAGGCTGAAGAGAAGCGATGAATCCATCAAAAAGAAAAAGAGAGTGTACCGAGAAACTTAGATGGAATTGGCCCCATCGGAACAATGGACACAATTAGAGCTCAACGCCTCCTTTGAGGTGAAAAACTGTTGGATAAAAGTTTGAAGCTATGCAAGCTGAAGGGGTATCAAAATCTAAAAGAGTTTAACCTCAGAAAAAAGGTACTCACCCTCAAAAACTACGATAAAGAAACTGTATTTCACAGATGGTATGTTTATGACGATTCTTGAGTTTTTAAGTCATTGCAGAAGGTGTAGCAGGGGAGGGGTCACCACTGTTTCTGCGCCCGTCAACATCAAACATTGTGGTCCATGAGCCAAAACAAGGCACTAACAAAAAGTTAATCCATATTTGTGACATTTGCAGTATCACAACGTGCGAATCAGAAAAAGCTGCGAGGGGCTGACGACCCGTCCCGGATGCACCCTGCCTTTGCCCGTAAGTTAGCCGGGATTGGCTCCGGCACCCCGCGACCCTGAACAGGATAACCGGTAGAGAAGACGAGTGAATGAATGAATCAGAAAAAGGAGATTTTCTTGAATATATTGATAGCACCGGTAGGTTATAAGACCCAAGCTTCATAACACAGTCACAGCATTTCTATGCTTTCCATATCTTGCCTTGAGACACGTGGATGCTAACATAACAAGATGATGGTATTACTAACAAGAGAGGAGTGTAAGGCCTTGGTTGCACATATCCAATTCTTTGCCATACATCTTACAAAATATCCTTGAGCAGAGTTGTTAATATGCAATCTTCACAATGCTCATATATGGGATTGAAGTAAGGACACCCACACGGTGCGTGCAGACGGAGATGTTCATTATGCGGGTCACATTTTTCAATACGTAGAAAGTGCAGTGGCAAGGTGAAGAGGGATTCGGGTACAGAGAGCAGTACATCTGATTCATCAGAGGTGAGGAAAGCTGCTTGCAATAGTGCGTACCGCATGGCGTCTGAATAACTCGGGCTGAAAAGGGAAAACTTGCCGCTTACCTGAAAAGGTAGTCTCCGTCTTTGTGGCGACAACCAAAGAACAGCCAAGTCTCGCCGAACGCAGCCTTGGGGTTGTTCTGTCTCTCGTTCTCCCTGAAAGTCAAACGGCGGATGTGAGCGGTCAATCAATACAAGCAGACAACAGAACAGATGGAGGAGAGGGAGTCCTTCCTCCCAGCAGAGGTTAAAGGAGAGAAGTGACACGATTAAGCACCGTTTGCAGAGACGGTACACGGAGCGCCGCGATTGCCTAATGCAGGGACGCGACTACGCGTGTAGAAGCAATGACATTATAGGTATTATTAGATTTCACCCTAACAGAAGGATAGGTTGCCTCACTATAAAAAGGAGCTTGGAATGAAAGCAGGAGTTGGTGTGTGTGTGTGTGTGTGTGTGTGTGTGTGTGTGTGTGTATACGTTCCTGTGCGGCCAACTGATATTCAGCACATACAAAACACGAAAAAGAAACACAAAACAAAAAAACCTGCTACTCTTGTGGCTTTGGAGTTTGGCAATCCTCCCAGAATCCTTTGCAAGCACCAGCAACGCAGAGGCACAAAGCATGTCTGAGGGTGCCGTGGCTATCTGTGCCACACACCTGCTGCAAAGGTGACAGCTCTCTCCCAGATAACAACAGTTGACCCCCAACCTTTCACGATGCCATCAGTCAGCTGACTGTCTAAAGAGCCCGGCAAGATCTGCCGCCTCTCTCGCCGGGGGGGGGGGGGGGGGGGGGGGGGGGGGTGGCGACTGCGTGGCTGTGGGAGTTTGAAGTGACCAACCATGACGACGGGTTGAGGAACACCACAGAGAGGAAGAGAAACGGGGCCCTTTGTGCTGCGCCGCTGCGCTCTGGAAATACGGTGCTGCTTCCCTTAACTTTGATATTCATTACCAGACTGAATCCTGCTGTGTTTTCCAGCTTCCGCAAAATTACAACAGCACCTAACTATTCAGCTTAATGACTTGTATAGTTTCTAAAATTACTTTCTAATATATTGACGTCTGAAAGTGATTTGTCGAATAACTTAAAAGTCAAAGTGACAAAAACAAAGTACTTAATGTCTGGTTTAAAACCAGATAAGATTAATTCTATTCTAAAAAGGGTGGAAGTACTTTTCCAACTTTAATGAGTCCTTTTTCTATCTACATGATAGAGAACTGCAACTTTCCACTTGTTGAAATACAACAGGCCTCCCAATCACCTGAGGTCCACAATAAAACACAGACTTGATGAATAAGAATTCAGTCTGTCCAAAGAATTCCAGGCGTCCAACTAAAAAAACAATGGCAAAAATAATTGTTTAAAATAAAGAAGTATTTTGTCAGCAGTTCTAAATTTCAGCCAAAGCCTCTTTGGAGGTCACAATATGTAAACAGGATTGTTTGTTGCATGGCCACAGCTCATACGATTCAGGTTAACAAGGCAGTGTTTAGCCAGTTTGATGAAAGGTGCGCGGGGAAATCTTTGACAAGAAGGCAAAGATGAAACAGGTGACATCCATCAAACGTAAGCAAACATGTCAGACAATCCCGAAATAAATGAGTCTTCAACAGACCATGTCGTCTTTAAATCTCAACAATGCTGCTCATGTTGATGCTAATTTGCTCAATATTCCAATGTGCTGCAAAAAAATTTAATTAAGTCACAAGAGATTCAGGGACGGGACTGTGTTTTCTCCCTTCAAAGGGAATTGTAACCAGAAAAAAATGTGTAAATCACTGGTTTGAGCACATTTTTCAAGGGATCACTTTGAAGATGAGTTGGTTTCCCTTCACATATCTGTTTTTTGTCCATGTTTAATGAGTACTTTCAGGTTCTGAATGGTTGGCTGGGCAAAACAAGCAATGCGAAAATATCCCCTTGGAGATTTCATAGAAATGACGACAAAATGATTTACCTTAATTCAACATTTGCGATTCTTCTTAAAATAAGAACCCGTTTTAACCATCATCTGTTGTACCTTTATGCAAATTAGCTCTGAGGTCAAACGAATCGGGAAGCGTGTCGTCTTGTATGGCAAGATCTGCTCATGTTATTCAAACGCCAAGTTGACTATTCAACAAACATGATTCGGTTTTCTGTGAATGAGGGCCAGTAACAGAGATTGGGAGATGACTTGATCTGACCGCCTTGATCCCGTCCATTAGCATCCTGGATGAGAATCTTGTGATCTGCAAACAGCCTCAAGTAAACTCATTTTAGTGGGCTCGCCTCTCTCCTCTCACCGCCTGCCCTAAAGGGATCAATACCAATATGAAAAACCTGGATTCCATTCTGAGTAGACCACACCGGCGCCTTTCCCTGAATACAAATTACATCACATCGCATCCCCACACTATAACTGCCTGCAATACAATCCCAGGGGGGAAGGCAGCATCCACGGAGCACTCCATTTGGGGTCGAAATCAGAAGCGGTTCCCTTTCAGCTGCATTCACATGAACAGCATGGGGGGAGGAAACTGCAAGAGGCGCCGAGGTTAAGACTTGGTAAACACCACAATTATCTCCTATCTTTCATTTTCATCTTTGCAACTCCATGATGGCAGCGCTGAGAGGCTTTTTTACATTTCCAAATACAAACACGACAACTAAAATCCGAACTGCAACAACAGCTCGAGGCTTAATCACTGAAATTACATTGCAGAATTACACCCATATACATTCAACACGCTGAATTCAGAATGTTTTCATAACATAGAAGCAAGACGAAGTAGCCTAATTGAAGTCAGCTGTCTGGTTAGACTGATAAACAGAAGCAATGTATTTGTTAACACAAATACACAAACTTTAATAGAAATTGTCACACCGACTGTGCCAAGTCTGCCTACTGGCGTACCTAAGCATTAAACTGAGCAAACTGATTTTATTTCCAAAAAGGAAAGCTTGTTAAAGCAGCTAAGGAGATTAAGGCTAACCACTCAGTTAGAATGCAATGTTTGCTTAACTGTCACTGCTCACGGCTAAACAAAAAAGACACAGGGAATCACATCCTCCACCAAAAAAATCCTTCCGCGCAGACCCCAACAATCGATGCCAGGCTTCTAGAGGGCCTTATTAAAATCTCCTGCTGCCACCAAGCGAGCCTCTGACCTTTAGAGAGTCGTCTCCCACTTGTTACCAGCGCTACAATCTTGTACAAAGTACTTTTGAAAACAGCCATCGATTAACAGTAGGGGTGGAAGAAGGGAGAGGTGGCAAGATCACAGTGTCCCCCGTGTTGTTTTGTTGCTAACAGGACCTTTTTGGGGCCTCGGGGCAGATGCGGCGTCCCATTGACAAACGGGTGGATTGTTATCTCCCATCACAGCGCGGCGTCAGACCGAGAAGCTTTGTTTGGAATCTGGAGTCAGATCCTTCACTACGCCACGCACCATGACAGGTTTTTACAATCCTGCAGCCCAATACGCAGCTGGCAGGGGAGGGAAACGGCGAACACAGAGAGGAGGGAATCAGAGAAAGCAGTTCAGCTGATGAATTGATTCACGCAAGCTTAAATTGGAACAAAGACGAACCCCTTGAAGTAAAGACAAACAAATAATAAAGTACGTTTTAAAACATCAAAAAGAAAAAAGAAAAAAAAAGTTTCAAGGAGCCATCTGACGAGGCGCTGTGGTTATTGGAATATAAAAACTATGGCTTTTAAATTGAACAAGGTCTGTGTGTTGTTTTAATAAAACACCTCCATGTGTATTTTTTAATCTCCGCTTCTACAGAGCAACATTTGGGCTCAGCTGTAAGGATGAAAAATAGATCTGTTCCCAACACAGCATCAAAATAGAGTCCTGCCTCTGGATGGACCTGAACGGATGTCTGAGGGCGAGTGGTGTGACCAGCTCAGTCCAAAAACATTTACTAACTCCAGTGTCCGTCAATCCCTGAAGGCAGAAAATACCACCGCGCTCCAGATGACCACTCGTCTTACTCCAAACTGCTCCAGACAATCCACCGCCGCCGCTGCTTCAGCCATTGTCGTGTCACCTCTCAGAGCAATCAACCACGGATGCCACCCGCCACAACAGAGCAGACATCCGGGGGATTTAGAGACAATTGGACTTGACTGGGGCACAACCTCATTTATACAAAGCCACCCAAGAGTTAGACATGTCAGTCTGACTAAAAAGGCTTACTCCGCTTTCTGACAAGTCATTGTGGCTCTGAGCCTGGTCAAACACACGACCACGAGCCCGGGTGGAGACGCCTCGCTCACTTTAAATCCTTTTGGCAGGTCATCTCCCTGCGATCGAGATTTCGCTGTCACTTCAGAACGTCGGAAAAATTAAACCCAACTGCCTCTGCATGATATCGCTCCTCATAGCGCAGACTCGCGGCGATTCCTTAACTACAAACTACTTAGTTAGCAGTCAATAACCCCACACCACCTCCTCAGCAATTACAAGCAATGATTTACGCCAACGACATGACCACCACCTACTGGACTTTTTACTTTCAAATCAATAACGCTCCGTGAGCTGCCATGACTCCTGGCTCTTTATTACAGAAGTCATAAAAATGTGAGTGTCGAAGAAGGTCTAATTTATTCCTGCTGAGATGAGGAGAGCATCTGAAATAATCCCTGATGTGATCATAGCCCTCGCCGCCAGATTTATTACTCTTTACGCGATCTACATGGCATCGACTTTCGCCAGCTTTGAGAAAGGTCTCTTTAATTGTCTCCGCAGATTACTTGAAGGAATTTAAAGCTGGTGCTCCAAATATCACTTCAGAATTGTGAATATTTACTACGGGGTGCAAAGTTTTATGGAGAACAATCTGTTGTAGCAATCAGCGCAGAACGTGACATGAGACCGAGTCAATCCACTGTCCTGACTGAGATACACAACTGATCTTGTCAACTTAGATTTTGAGAAAAACAAAAAAAAAAAAGCCTGTGTCTCTAAATGTAACTTAAGTTGCCTTACCTTTGTTGGAGAAAGCCGATGAATGGAGCCACTCCAGTGCCCGGTCCAACCATTATAAAAGGCACAGATGGGTCAGAGGGGGGCCGGAACGAGCTGCTGGGCCTCAAGCGGACATGGATCTAGGGTCAAAGGCCAATTAAAACAATCTTGAAACAAAAAAAATGGAGTAATCACACTGCTTGTTGTGGGCCTGCCAATCTATTAATTGATTGACTTGGACTGAGACATACTAATGAGAAAATCCATGAGCTTCAACGGGAATCTATAGTGTGCGGTAGAGGGGATTTGCTTGCTGTGGCCGAAGCTAAATCTTTAATTAACCACACTCAGTTTGGTCCAAAGCTGGTTTGTTCTTTTTTTTTTTTTTTTTAATGTCTGAAACATTAAAGCTGAGCATCCACAGCCACATAAAACACGTACTGGAAGCAGGTAGAATCCTGACTGGCAGACACGGCGTGATTTTATAGCACTGTGCTTCACTCTTCAACTTAAGAACCTCTTGAACTGTAATTTTTCAAGGAGAACGGGCACTCCCACTCTCTTGTCTACTCGTTGGAAATTAAAAAAAAATGAAACAAAGACAATGTAGGAAAAGAGAAGGAATGTGCAGCATGATTTGAGGCCAGAAGGGATGCATCAATCCCCCCCCCCCCCCCCTCAGTCAGGAGTATTGGGTTACATCCACTACAGAACTGGAACACTTGTACTCTCAAATACCAGCTCTGAAAAATGCATCAAACAGGACCAAGACCACAAATGTTCGCTATCCACTCGCCGTTTTCTTTTTCTCGTACTACTCATTACCTTCGGCAGAGCGGGGCAGCCAGAGGATTCCGCCTTCCCGGGGAAAACCAGGCCGGGATTGATGAGGTCAAAGAGCCAGCCAGTACACAGGCCTCGCCTCCCCGCAGGCCGCCCCGAGCACGCTGGGAAGTTCACCACGCTGAAGACGAAACGCAGCTTTCCCGGGTGTCTGAGGCAGGAGCTGCAAAGTTTAGACCACAGAGAGTTTCAGATGGGGAAAGAAAAACATAAGACATGGGGGACATCAGTATGTCCCAGTGTGAGTGAATGAAAGGCACATATGTAGAAATAAGCAGGGATGAAATGGAAAGCGAGTGAAATACAGACAACATGGGGGCAAAAGGAAACGCAAAAAAGAAGCCATGAGTATTGTGAAGGAAAATAAATCCTCAAGAACTACATGGCTACAAAAAAGACCTATTTTACAGACGTTATAGATTTGCTTTAATTGACTAAAACAAAAGACACGTGTATTTGCTGAAAGGCAAATTGTATACTTGAACTTGATGTTGAAATCTGAGGTTTTGTGGTTCCAAAGCTTATTTGTCCCACAATCTCTACTACAATTGCTCAATTACTCTGATATAAAGCCACCTGTTATACCCTTTTTAAATGAAATACAATGGCACACCCACACTTCAGTCTCAGTTGCTCTCATATGCAGCACTTGCTACAGTTCAGCGATCGTCAGGTTCTAATATTAAAACATTCTGATTTGCAGTATGACTTTAACCAGAGCAGGGTCAAGGATCCTTGTTGAAGCTGTGCAAATTTCTAAGTCTTTATTTCTTCTTAAATTCACTAAAATGTGACACGCTGATTTGTTTTTCTGCTCCATACTAAAAATCTTGGGGAAAAAAAAAAGTCTTGATGATATCTTGTTTCTAAATGGCGTGACAGCCTGAGCAGAGTTTTACATACATTGAGCATTTCAGTAATTTCACATGATTGTTCATTCACCCACTCACACACGCTGAATGAAGCACACACAAAGGAGGCATTGTGAGCAGCTCAAGGTTCGGTGTCTTGCCCAAGGGCACGTCGTCAGGGCAAGTTGTGGGAAATCAAACCACAAACATAGGGATTGGAAGACATCTGAGTCACACATGCCCCTAATAACAAGTCATCAGGTTTTTACGTTCATGTCTTTTTAGTAAAACATGAACTTTCCTTTCAAAAGAAAAAAAATTAATTGGATTTAAATAATTAAACCTGACTTTACATAACACACCAACACTTTGAATCAACCCCCATTGTGTCAGTTAAGAACAAAAAAAAAAAAAGAAAAAAAGAAAAAAAGAGGGAGCGGTGTGTTCTTGGGTTTGTACACCGTGCTCTTAGCTTTTCAATCCGTGCCTACACGATTGACATTCATGCACTCCATTTTGGAATCCGTGGGCACGGAAATGCAAGAGACTTAATGTACTTGTATAATAAATCTTGTACTGGAGGGTACAAATCGCACGAACCCACATGAAGCGAGTCACTCGTTCAGCCTCATATCTTTATCCCGCTGTCTTACTAATTATTTCTAATAAAGGCTCAGATGCTTCGGTGCCCAAAAAAAAAGGCAACTTCTGAGGATTATAGGTTTTCTAAGACACATTAACAGCTTTAATAGGAGAATAAAAAAGGCGAAAATGTATTTTTAGTCAGTGTTATGATCTGGTGTGTTTATTGGAGTCTTTCCACAATCCTTCTACATACATGACGGCAACCTTAAAAGCAACTCCCAACAACCCCCCCATGGATTTAAAGTTTCTGTCGTCGTTGCTCCCCCCCCCCCCCCCCCCTCCAGCCTGAAGTGCTCACACACTCACTCATCCTTCACTCTCCAGTTCCTGTGGGCCACTGGAGACCTCTATTGACCACAGCATCAATAATGCAGGTCTCTAATGTCTCTGCACCATCTGATAAACTACAGGCACCCTCTCTGCTGTCCGCCCCTCGTCTCTCTGCGCGCACACACACACACACACACACACACGCAGATAAGTGAGAGACTAATGAGAGGAGCAGAGAAGTTTTGACACTGCGTTAGATGTTGCTGTTCCACATGAGCTTTAAAGTCAACCTAATGGGCACTAGCTTAAAAAGGAAGAGGGAATCAATGAGCAGCTAAGTGAGGCAAAAGGAAGGAACACAAGGCCTATTTAAAACTAGGCACAACCAGCTAAAGGCTATACAATATTTACAGTCCATTCATTAGTGCCGTTTCCTGCTGCGCTGAGCTTATGAAGAAAAGACATCTACAAGTGCCCGTTTAAACAAAAGCAAAAACGAAATAAACATGGTTCTCAGAGGGAGTGAGGAGTGAGAAACTAAAGCTGCTGTGAGGTCTGCATAATACACTTTATTTTATTAGCAGTAGTTCTAAATGCCTCTAACAACCTGAACAGATATGAAAATGTCAGACTTTATAAACTTAACAGAGCTTCTATTTGATCCTGTTAATTCCTGAAATCCCTCTTTAACTCTGTTAAATGTCAGATAATTTTGAACACTCGTGTCTGAGAAGGATGATGGCAAAATAACAGATCTCCAGAGGATGGCTTGGGATTATCCCACTGCCAATAGTGTGAGATCAATATATATTTTATCATGCAAATTCAATGTCTAGTCGTCCCAACTATTATAAAGAAATTCATTGGGTTTAACAGTATGTTCGAATACACAGAAATAAATCCAGCACCTTTCCTTCAGGTTGGAATTAAGACTAAATAAAGTGAAGAAAGGTCATACTTTAACTGCAGTAGAAAAATGACAGTCACAGTCCTGTTGCCTTAGTTTAACATAAAAAAAAAAAACTCCATTCATTTTCAGATCCAAACACTTGTCAATTACATTCATCTTTTCAGACATATGCACAGTTAACACATTTCAAGTTTCAGAACTCAATTTGTGAAATCGCTTAATTTTCACCTATTGTGCAGCTCAGAAAACAACGAAAAAAATTGGAAAGAATTGAGTCTCCCGACATGCGAACAGAAAAAAAAAAAAAAAAAAAAGACATCCATATTCATGAA
Source organism: Salarias fasciatus (assembly GCF_902148845.1). Lineage (NCBI taxonomy): Eukaryota > Metazoa > Chordata > Actinopteri > Blenniiformes > Blenniidae > Salarias > Salarias fasciatus. The sequence continues at coordinate 12,393,324 of NC_043753.1, forward strand.
AACTTGTTATTCCAGTTAAATGATGGTGTCAGTGCACTCGTGCACAGAGTTTAGAGCAGTACAAAATCTTCACTCATATTTTTTGCTGTCGCCTTACCTGGCTGCTGAATAAGGCCGGGGCTGCAGTCTCGGCAAGTGCTCTGAAAGGCAAGCACAGCTGTCAATCATCATGCTGCTGTCTTGCTGAGATTTGGTGGCACAGACGCCCACGCCAGAGAGGAGACGCACGACATCTGAAAGTCATCTGGGTCCTATGAGACGTCCTTACCTACCAATCTATCCTTAGTAACTCCCACCCAGGTTACAGTCTTGTTTCTAGGACACACTTCTATATTTATGAAATTACAAACTCAGGGTTATGGATTCCCAAGTGTCCAGATGTGGAGCCAGTAGGAAACAGATTGCTTAAGCAGACCTTATTTCAATGCCAGCCCTGAAGGTGCCCTCTTTTGGGGAATATGTCGAGCACGTTGTATGCATGAGGTGTCGAAGAAATCAGGAAAACTTCGGAAAGTTGGAAATGGCCCTGCCACCCTGCAGCCTGGGACTGCATGTTCACAGTGCAGGTCTCAATTCTAAATTTCGATTTCGACATCTGACTTTGCCTTGAAAACGATCTGATATGTAGCTGGATGTGATTGAGAAAAGAAAACGGTATTTGAGTAGTTCAGAACATGATTACAAAAAATAAATAAAATCAGATATTGCTCACACATGGACAAAAAAAAAAAAAGTTGTGTTTGTGTCACATTCCCTGCAGTGTGATTATGACCATACTGACAGATGAGGCTGGAAAAGAAAAGCTGCACCATATGTACCAGCTGAGGACTCACAATAACACATTTTTTCGCTATATGACTCAAACAGATGGAGAAAATCTGCACTCTGCTTTCTTTCTGTGTGTCTCTGATAACTAAACAGCTCAGGGTGTCGGAGATAAAAATGAACGTCAAAGTGCGAACCTGTTGGTCTCTGATTTTTTTCCCATTTTGTTCAGTAATGGTGATGCAGGAGCAACAAAAAAGCACTGCTTTAACAGCATTTTCGGAATCTGGACAGCACTGGATTTACCTAAAACACCATCAGCTTCATTTTTGACCACCTGCTAGTTCATCGTGGCTCACACGCATGGAAAAAAAAAACTTCTTCTGGTATTCCATTAAAGATTAATCTTGCTCCAACCCACTGTGTGTCCTGTATGCTCCTGCCTCACACTGATCACCTGCACGTCTTCCATTAGTGCATCCATGAACCTCCTCGCTGACCTTTCACCTAGCAGCTCCATCCTCGGCATCCTTTTAACTCCAGCAGCTCTCATCTTTCCTACATATTGCATGTGGGAAAACAACCTCTCCACCTAAACTTTGCCGCCGCAGCTTCAAACATGAGCAGCATGAGGCGAGACGTGATTGTGAGAGTGTACGCTTGTCTGATTGTGCCAGATATGTGAGGAGCGTGCACTTTGTTTGTGAGTAGCACGACTGAACATGTAAAATTAGTGAAACAATCGGACTACAAATAAGTGTGACACTGAATTCACACTAAAAAATGTTTTTATATTCATACAGAACTTTTGCATATTTATATATATTTTCCCTGGTGTGTCATATGAGTGCACTTGCAAATACTTTTTCTAATAAAAATACTAATTTTATGGGTCACATCAAATATTTCTATATCAGAATAGTAATTTACTTGAATGTTTCATTTTGGATGACTGTGTGCCTCCCATTCCTTTATCTTACCTGTAAAATCAGTTTTTAACTATAACCAGATGTCAATATCTCCAGATTATTTACAGTAATGCCATGGCCTCTTATAACAAACATGAAGATTTAGTTTCAACAGAGATATGGCTTTAATACAGGCCAATACAAAGAAAATCTACGGGGATCATAATTGGCTCAGTCTAAGCACATCACCGTATCGCCTCACAGCTTAGCTCAGATTTCCACTTTCACCCTGATCAGCAGAAATCTTACCATAATCTCTGATATTTATCCCAATCATTCCTCGCTGTAGCTCCTTTGCAATTAAAATAGTCCAAGTGAGCATATCGGCACATAGAAGTAATACTGCCTACATTTTATAACAAAGGAGAAAATGTTATCCACTGTAACGTCAGGACACTGAGTGCCTTTACATATTAGGACCGTTTAGGATTTTAATTACCACTTCTAAGGTGAGGGAGAGGCTCAATGAATGTTTGATTCCTTCTGACCCCAAATGTAGCCTTTGCTTCTCTGGCAGGTCCACAGTAATGATTCCAAGACCTAAATTAAAAACCAATAGTGACCGGGCCTTTGCTATCAAGGCCAAGTTGACATGGAATGACCTTCTGGAGGGAGTCAAGGGAGCCTCGTTCGTCTCTCCCTGTGTGTCTCTCTCTCTCTTTTTTTTTTTAAATGACTCTTTGAAAGTGAACTTGCTGTCAACTCAAATAATAATACTGATAAAAAGTAATGATGACGACCTGTGGCCAGCTCTAACTACATACTATACCTACAATACCACAGATTCAAACCCATAGGTCAAGTCTTGAAAAGATGGGACCTAAACATTTTCAAGAAGTCTTGCTTTGGAAAAATTGCAACACGGAAAGATTGCATGTAGAATATATATATAAAATCATAGTAAAATAACTGTATATTACCCATAAACAAAAAAAGTGCAGTGCTCATGTTATAAGTTAGTATATGTTTCTCACAAGTTTAAGTGCAACTGTTTTTACAGCTTTTTCCATATTCTTTAGTTTCTCTATGCATTACTTGCATGTCAGAGATGACATACATATATTCTTGATGACCTTTGTTGATTTCAGGATTTCCATTTAACAACCAGCTGAACTCATTAGGAAACTATGCTCATTTTCAAATAAATATATAAGACTGATTGTCTTATAATCCTCTGCAGGACGGTTCTAATCCTCTGAATTCCATGGAAATAACAACTAACAATGGTGGCGGAGCATGAAAGTACAAATATTCATACTTGCAGGTTCAAAATGTTCCGAAAATCTACAATGTGAGCAAAGATTAGAAGGTGGCCTTGCTTTCCTGTGATCAATAAGCTTTTACAGAAGGTGCAACTCACAGTGAATCATTTGTAAATAAGTCTTCAAAAGCAATTAGGGCTTTGCAGCAAACGATTGGATGGAAAAAAAGAAAAAAAATTCATGTTTTCAAAGTGCACCAAAAAGGAAAGGAAGTGCTACGCGAGGCGCTGAATCTTCTCGGGCAGATAATCACACACAACATGTCTGGTGAGATTTTCCATCAGTGGAGACACACCTCTCCATCTGCAGGTGTATCATGTATGGCAACGTTATCCTCAGCGGCTGCACAGCACTCCGCTTGTTTCCTTTCTACCAGAGAGTGACAGCACATGTCTGAAGCAGAGGACAATCAATCCATCATCTCACATCACTGCACCATGATGATACTGCTGCTAGATACAAAGGATATATCACTTTTAAAGCTTTTTTTTTTTTTTCCCCCTCCCTTTTCCTGCTGCGGTGAGTTTGAGGACACGTCTTTAAAATGTGAATTTCACAAAAAGCTTTCCGTTGCACAAAGGGGAACGTTTTTTAGATTTCCACTATGTTTTCAGAAATGATCATATTCAGGGGTATCATCGATCATACTGCAAAACAATATAATCTATTCCATCTCTAAACTCTCTTTCCACTGCAATTTATATGCAGAGGTACCATTTTTAGAGGGGGGGAAAAATAAGATAGCAATATAGTTGGACATAAAACTATATACTTCTTGTGATTTATGGATAGTTTTTTTGTCTTCATGTGCAATTAGTGTGGTAGTTAGCATGAAAGCATTCGGAGATAATTCTCTGTGGGAAAGCTTTACATTTTTTTTTTAAATAGCCTCTTTGTCTGAGAAGAGGACCTGCATGCTTGTTGTATTTCCTAAATCGATTCAGTATTTTCCATGTCATTTTTGTTTAGCTTTATTGTGGAACGGTAGTAAATAGCAATCTCATCTTACAATTTCATTAAATATTTCTATTAGTTATTCCACATCTTGTGTACAGTAATTCCACCTTCTGAACGGGTAAGATGGGTTTGAAAACACCTAAAAAAAACTTCACAAAGGCACTCCGTGAGTTGGCGTCCAGTCGGGAGCCTTTCTGTGTGAAGTTGGCGTGTCCTCGCTGTGTGTCCCTGCTCCCCGTCACGTTCAAAAACATGTCTTTGAGGCAAACGTGTGAACATGTATGTGGCTGTTTTTCTGTGTGTTTACTCAACGATGCGCTGGAAACCCGTCCAGGGCGTACCCTGCATTTTCCCCATCATCTCCTTGAAATCCCGAACTGGGTGAAGCAGCACGGAAGAAGATGGATGTTGGATAAACGTTCTTTGTTTTTTGGCTCCTCCCTTTAGTGTCAGCCACAGCAGATCACCCACCTCCATTACAAACTATCCCCTGCCTCTTCCGCGGATACATGAGCCACCTGCATGTCCTCCTTCACCACATCGATGAATCTTCCTCCTGTTCTCCGCCTGCCTCCCAGCTTCACCTCCACCATATGCACTCTCTCTCCTCAGCACATGTACAAATGATCTCACCCTGGCTTCTCCACCTTTATCTTTAAAATAAATGTCAAAATGTATTACATGCGGTGTTTTCTTTTTGACCGAGAAAAATTCATTTTAAATTTTTATGCTTTTCCTTCAGACAGAATGAGCTCGGGCCTCACGGGGTACGGAGAAATCCCTTTTACTTTCGCTTGATTTACTTCTTTCTACAAGTCACAGTCAAGCTTATAATAATAATAATAATAACAATAATAAAACTGCAACATGGTACAGGGTTTATTAGGCCCACTAGAACAGTAAATTGAAAAAGATGTTAATGGACAGCATTTCGTTCCCTGGAGCTAGGAGTCCAAAGTTTTCATCTGACACTCGATATGAAACAATGCATCATGTAACAGGAGCGCTGACTCAATCAGCTATCATTCTCAATCCACGCCAAGCATTTATTTTATTACTCAGCCCGCACTTGGCCAAAGGCATGTGGGTCCAAGCACATCTCGCCTCATTATTTACAGTTTGTGTTTAACAACCTAAACTGTTATCAGCAAACACCTCCCCTTCAGCTGGGGTAATGAACCAAGAACTGCGCAAAAAAAACAAAAAAAAAAAAAAAATTGCAGCATTGTACTTTCGACGGCGACTCACTGAGTCGGAGCTCGCCATTAACCTGCGATCTACACTGACCCTGCACATTTCTGTCCTTGCAAAACTTGGTGGCTCACCAGCGGGCCAAACAACAGCTGCTACCCTAAAGGGCCCTCCGACGGCGCATTTTTCACGAGGGCACGATTGTCCGGGTTGTCAATTTCTGCATCAGTTCACCAATGAGGGAAAAAAGAAAAAAAAAAAAAAAGATGCTGTGGTTGGCAAGTAGGCCTTAAAATAACTGACATTGGGGTAGGCCAGGAGCTGTGACACAGCTGTTTTAGAGGACAAGTCCACTTGTACGTAAAGCCGAAGCCAACTAATTTCACTGTCTGGTAAGTTTCAGTCAAAGCTTATTAGATCGAAAGTGAACGAACGGCCAGTGAGTCTAATGAGGTGAGAGAAAATGTTAGTTTTCAAGTTGGCTCCGAGGGTCAAAAAAAACAAAGGGGCTTGAAAACAGATAGCAGCAAAAAACTGATCAATATCATCATTCACAGGGAGCGAAGGCTCGAATGAACCTCAAAGTAAGAGCTTGACCTACAACTACAATGGTGCCGTTATGTTTACAACCTTTATCAGAGCAGCGAGGACTGAAAGAGACGACGAGGAAATGAATGTTGACCCTTTGGGAGGATTTCTGATGCACACTGCCGGACCATCCTGGATAATTAAAAGCTTTGACAAACTCAGCAAGGAGACCAGGCTCGACGGCACACTTTGGAAAGGCTGCAGTGACCCCTACTGGACAAAACCTGCTAGAGTCACACACACAAAAGACGACTCCAACAGAACCCCAGCTTTTTTTGTGTTTTGTGTTGTTCTTATTAAAAAGTGAAATAAAAAGTTATGAAGTTAATTAACCTGCTCATATTTTGCCACGGGTGCATTCATGATTCCACTTTTGTGCCAGTCATTGTGATTCCCCAGCTGCTTCAGGCAACGTAAAAAAAAAACAGCTTTTAATTAAGTGTGCATCCATTATCATTTTAAAAAGCAAAATGAAATAAATAAACATCTCTGCGAATATGCCAGAGTCTTTACCTGCACCCCAAGATCAATGTGAGGCACAAATTGTGGTAATGTGACACAAATTAAACATGAATTTAGATGACGTGACCTGATTTCCAGAATGGTTTTCGGGTTGCTTGTTTTGTAAAAACACCTCAGAAGCGTTGGTTTCGCAGTAATCACCTGTATGTCTGTGTAATTCTCAAGACTGGGCGAGTGAGAAGGCAAACAGCAAAGACTGACCGACGAGGAGGCCGAGTGGAGGTGAGCAGGACGGGAAGGCTCTGAGGAGCTCCAGAACGCCGAGGCCGGCGTCTCTCACGTACAGGTTGTAGTCTGCAGCGCCTTGCTTACTGCAGAGCTCCTGCAGTCGTCTCCTCTGCGCGCCGTCCGCTGTGTGCTCCACCAGCGCACGCAGGAAGGCCTGACCGAGAGACGGGCATCAAAGGCAGTGTCACATGGAGCTGTGGTCAGGAGTGCCTCAAACTTTCTATCACAATAACTCTCGCAAAAAAAGAGCGACGTTTTCAGACTCTGCAGCGAGGAACATCTGAAATTCACAGTTTGCAGAGGTAAAATAACATATCTCAGTACATGAAAACAGTGGAGATCAACACTGCTGTTGTTGTAACTCCTGTTAAGTAATGGAGCCATTTTAACATGCAGAACGCAATTTCTGCCTCTATTAAAGTGTCATTTGGTTTTTGAACGCTTTAAAACACTGCTGGGAAATTAGCAAAGGCAATCATTTCATTTTCAAGCAAATTCATCAACAACTAATAGCACAATCAATTAATGCTCGCATCTGCAGAGGACATGCAGCAGCTGAATTGCTATTTTATTAACGACCGCTTGTTATTTCAATTTCAGACAGTAGTTTAAATGGGAAGATTAAAAGGATTGCGCTGGAACATTAAAATGCTCCCGATTAACTTTTTTTGAGTGATTTGGCTTGATTTTGTCACCATGGATCAATCGATAGGCTAATAATAACTTTTAAATATTTGCCGTGGCTAAATGTTCTGCTTAATCTCAGCAATTCATTAGTCTCTGTGCATGTTTTCGGAGACTGGCGCCACACGGCTTGCACTGAATCAATTATTACCTCCAGCTTTTGGCATATCCTGCGTTGCCAGCTCTACGCCGGGTTTTGAATATTGTCACACACTCACACTCAAACAAAAAAACAAAACAGTTCCCAAATCTGTCACGATCCCTGGCAGGACTGAGTTTGAACACTTATCTCAGCAGAGCTGGTGAGTCAGGTTCTTCCTTAATTTGAAACTGACACATATATTGCTGTGCATTTTACTATGAGTAAAGTGGTGATTCCATTTCACTATCCTAAAAAACTGTAGTGTTACCAAAAAAAAAAAAAAAAGGAAAATTATAAGCATTGTTACTACTTGACGGAAACAATTTAACTGCTTGGTTTACACAGGCAGGTGTTGTAAAATAAAACTGTTATCACCTTGTAAGTCTGCAGACAACAGTTGGGCTCCAAACAGCCCATTTCTGCGCAGGGATTTAATAAAGATGCCTGCCGCGCACGCCGTTTATGGAGAGTTTTCAGGAAACCAAGCTGATGGAGCCCTTAAATTTTTGATGTTCTATCGCTTTCAGATGCATTAACAATTGGATTTTAGGCACCTGAAAAGTTTCTCTCATGAAATCTGTGGCACTCAAGAACAATATTTCCCTAATGCCTTTTAATTCATCATTCTTTACTGAGCACTACCCAACAGCACACCAGATTGTTCCACGGATAGACATTTTTATGTCTTTAAAAAGTGTGATACAATCAAAAAATGGCACCATCCTGTGCACAATTATCCCGAAGAGAAGTTGTGCCATAAATATTGTGTAATTTGGAATTGTAAACAATAGTACGCTCTGTTCTGAGCTTTTTAAATAGTGTTTTAATTAGAGCTGTTGGATCATTGCCATTTATTGTCTTCATTTTGCCATTCAGTGTGCAGTTTACAATTAAGCGCAAGTTGCTGATGCAGCTTACGCCAGATGGTTTCCAACTCAGACTGTAATGTTTTCAGGCAAGAAAGCTTTTCCGATATAAATCAAAATTGAGTGACAAAATGACTTCAGAGAGCAATTAGAAAGAGGACAAGTACTGCAGAGAGGTTCAGAGGATTTTTTTTCGCCGCTGCTTTATTACCGGGCTGTTGCACCTTTGCTCTGCTGCACTGTGTTTAAATGGCACAGTAAGAATCGGGGGTCAGTGCCGTTCTGCCCCATGATGCCAATGGGCTGTTAACAAAAGTACCAATAAAAGGGGGGGAGTTGAAATAGTTTCTATAAAAGATTCATAGAGGGCAAAAACACTCACATGTCATTCTCCCGTTATGTCCCCCCTGTTGGAGCGCGGCTCGGTGTGTGAAATCATATACCGAGTTGGTTTATGGGCTGCATCATAGTGTGGTGGCTCATTCCGTGTGCCGGTTACATGCATTACATGTAGCTTCTACAAGTGTGGCATGGTAGCTTCTCTACAGCAGAGAGGACGGTTTTGTACAAAGTGGTGGAAGCTGCAAAGAGGGTTGTGGGGAGCAGCCAACCCACTACAACAGACTTTCACATCGCCAACTGCCATCTGGCCAGTTTGCTTGTAACCTTGTGTGGTCGACCTGCGATGGACTGGTCCAAGGTCTACCTGTATTCAGCTGAGAACGCCTCTCGCCCCATGAGGCTCAGAGTTGGATAAAAGACTATAGAGCACGGATATGTAGGTAGGTTTTGCTGCCTCTGCTTGGCTCTTTGAGAAGTATAATGATTATGTAACCATAGGTCAGCTACAAACTGTGTGGTTTTATCAGTCTTAAATAGTCACAGTTGTTCAGTATGAATCTAAAACCATGACAACAGCCGTCCTACAGCCTGTGTGAGAGTGGGAAATAGGATCACCAATTTAAAGCCAAAACTAAAGATATCACCACGATTCTCTCACTATTGTTATCTTTTGTTAGGGATGGCCAAAAATCACACACTGTGTAGACTCAGACTCAGCAAATTCAGTCTGTCCTGAGCTCAATAAAACAAACAATAACCCATGTCAAATCTTCTGGGGCCAGAGAAAGTGATGACATGCACTAATTTAGTGCCGGCAGGTTTGCTGAGTTACAAAAAAAATGTCTGGGATGAAAAACAATACTTTTTTCAAGCTTTGACAAAACATATAAAAGCTGCATGTTCCCATAGGGGAAAAAATTAAACACATCCCTCCTATTATGATGACACACATAAAACAAGCTGTTTCAAAATTAAAAAGTGCTTCGGTTTATGCAATTCACAAAGTGAGACACTGCAGACCAAAGCTCCGGAAAACGGTACCTTCTTCGGAACACTTCTGATCTCCAGACACCAGCTGAGCAGGAAGAGCAGAGAAACTTTCTCTGGGATGTGAGGTGGCACCACGGCACCTTCAACAGAGGAGGAAAAACACTTTATAGGAATGTCTTAAAAATGCACAACGTTGAAAAAAACATGATTATGCAATTTGTCACAATTGTTGAGATATTTTCTTGTCAGATTTGTGCTTTTGCCCACTTGGTCAAAGTGTATTTCTTATGTTTGTGTATATATATCATTGCAGTATTGCCTTTTTTCTTTGTGTCCTTTCTTAGAGAAATAATGACTTGGTGATTTCGTTGGTTCTGATGGCCCAATCTGCAGAGTAATTCGTCCACCTCTGCAGGCCTGTTTGGGCAGAAAACATCAAAAGAATCCCCTGGCTGATAGGCCATTGCTGGGTAAGCCTTGGGATAAAAGAGAAACACGTAAAGTTTAAATTGCTGCTTCAAATCAATATTTGTTTTTCAAGTAAAGGTTATTCTGAAATGCATACAGAAATGTCAAGCTCCAGAAGAAGCGCCGTCTTGACTGAATCTCCTCTGGTTAACTGAACCGCCTTGGAAATGGGCACCTCATGAAGAGAATCTTTGTTCGGAGGTCCAGTCATCTGAAACAAAAACATTATTGAGACGGATGGTGTAGTGTAATACAACTAGTGTTTTTTTTTTGTTTTTTTGTCTGCAGCAACATTCATCACCTGTTCCGAAGTATCTCCCTCCTGTAGAGAGATATCCAAGTACGGGGGAGGCAGAACCGGAACATTAAGTGTGGACTCCGACAGTGGCGGCACGGAGCGTGTCAGCGAAGCTGCCAATTCCACATGGGGAACTCCAGCATCCCCCTTCTGTGTGTTTGGTGCTGATGTAGCAACGTTGGCAGCATTGTGGGATTGAGAAGCCAAATCGGGGCTCTCTGCAGAAATAGCTGGCCTGAGATCACTTGCAGCAGAAGCTGAAGATGAAGTAGCAGATGCAAATTTGGAGTCCCCGTCTACAGTTGCACCAACCGCCTCACAGTTCTGATGGTCAGTGATGCTTAAGAGGTTAAACTGGACATCTGGTTTGGCTGAATCAGAGGCGTCTGTGGCCGATTCTGCTCCATTCCCTTTTAAGTGGGCAGTACTATCAGATGCCATGTTTGATAAAGTTCCTTTGATGGCAGCCCACAATCCTTCAAGCCAGGGATCCACAACCAACTCCAGACTGCACACACACAGAAAAAAAGTTCATGAAATGACAAACTCACAATAAACAAAATAATGACAAAACGCATAATTTAAATGTCAACTTCTGTGAATTTAATGTCTGAGACTTAACTCTCTGCAGAACCTACCCTATGCCATCATCTGCATATCCTGTCGCATAAAATTGTTTGGCACCAAGTTGCTTTAGACGATTCTCAATTGTCTTGCCGCAGTTGCAGAAATTTGCATAATTTGTGTCTCCTAAAGCTGGAGAAGACAGAGGAGAACAGATGAAGATTCTTAAGCAACTGCTCAGAAAGTAAACACTGTGCACCGCTCTGCATTGTAATGACCTCAACAAGTACACTGTGGAGAAAAAGGAAAACCCATCACCCATGTTAACAGAAAATCCATGAGAAAAAGCTAATACAGGCCCACAGAGAAGAGTTTACCTAAAAGTGCATAGCTTAGGTGTTTATAGTGATCATTGGAGAGGGTCTTCTTCTTGATGGATCTTACAAATCGTAAGGCATTGTCGGGCGGTTCTCCTTCTCCAGTGGTAGAGACAATAAAGACCACTGGGGCATGCTCCTTCTCCAAATTGTACTGGAACCAGTTATATGAATAATTAGTGTTGATTCTGACCAACCGGTTGAAAACAGACTGCATGTATATTAACACAATCATAAGGCAACATCGTATTTCTTTTAACTGATGTTTCAATGAGTATGCATTGCTTTAGTGATAACTCTGTGCAGGTATAGCTGTTGATACTTACCATATCATTCTGACTCAAGCAGCTGAGATCAGCAACAAGCCCATGCTCCTCCGCCTCCTCAGCTATGCCTTCTGCTATGGATTGGGCTTGTCCCTTTTGTGATCCGTACAGGATGACAAACCGAGGCTTTACATCACAAGGCATGCTAGACGTGACAGAAAAAAAAGAGGTGATTTGGAAATTTTGGTACTTCTATATGTCATTTTGTAATTTTCTCACAGATACAAAACAGGGAAGCAGAACAGTTAATTATAAGAGCAAATGTATTTTCATGGATCTGTGCAACTGGTCCTGTAAGAAAATGAGGAGCTGAAACAGAATCCCTGTATCTATCCATCCATTTAAAAATCTATTTATTTTTCACACTTTGTTCATTTGGAGTAGTATGGCATTCTGAAGTGCATCCCAGCAGACCATGAGCAAAGGCAAGATACAATTGGAGAATGTATGAGCCATCAGTTAACCTAACTAACTTCTTGTTGTGTTTGGAGTACCTAAAGACACACAACATTCATTTTGTTAACACTTTTGCTTTTCTTTGCCGTTACATGTCAAAATGTATTGCGTGAGAGAAAAAACATACACCCTAACCCTGACACAACAAGGCAAACAATATGGGATTTGGTGTTGTATCAAACATTCCAAAACTGTCACACACTCTAAAGCTGTAAAACAAACTGTCACATATTCTAAGCTGTCAAACACTGTAAAACTATCAAATAAAATAAAATGGAATAGAGTGCAAATACTTGAGAAATTTCAATATAACGACAATGAAAAATGAATCCATTACAGAAGGGAAATTCATCAGTGTCCAGATGTCCTTTGTAAACCAAACAGCTATCATAAATGTATAACTATCTACACATTATCAAAAAAGGAAAGACGGCCTCCTCCCCCCCAAAAAATAAATCATTATATTATTCAAGAAAGAATTGCTCTCCTGTCACATGAATTTGCAGTAGCATTGGTAATCACTTAGAAAAAAATACACAGAAGAGAAATCTCAAGACACAGGAACGTGGAATCGATAACTCTTTGGAGTTACACAACATGAGAAATGGACTGGGGTGACATATTAACAGTTTCTCTCAGAACAAAAGTCTTACGTGCATATTTAAAGAGTTACAAACATGATGGCCTCATAACAGCTGCTCTGAATGCCATCATAGAAATGAAACTGTCTAACAACAGGACGTAGCGTTGCTGAGAGATGGTGACATTGTTTACCATAAAACAGCATGTGGATAAAATCAGAATTGGAAACATTTTATAGTTGCAGGGTTGTGCACACCCCAGTCTGGTTACAAGTTCCCGAGCGCAGTGAAATGTTCACGTTTCTAAAACATAAATCCAGGGGTTCTACAGCCGAACGTTTTACATTCAAAACCAAATTCAGAACAGCAAAAGGTAATTTACCGGCATTTACAATCGGGAAAGGCTGGAGAATATTACCTTTTAAAATGCTTCTTGTAAGGTCCAGTCTCTCCCGAGGTATTTCAGTAAGAAGTGTAATCTCGTGAGATCATTGCACATGCCGAGATTTAACGTGATCGGAACAATCCACCTTACAGAGAAAATTGTTTATACTTTAATATTGAAACGACGCATAAAAGTGTTTCAACTATCTTATTATTTATTTTATATAATGTTTATATGACCAATTTCCTGCAAAAGTCAATAAAAAATGAGCAACTGTGTGATCGGATACAGCTAACGGTACTTGGTTCCGCCCTCCCCGCCCGTGGAGCCTTCCAGAAGCAGCCGGCAGATCTGTGCGGCTCGCGGCTCACAACACTCCAATTTTCCATCATTAAAACTCATAATTTGTCCGCCCCGATCTCACCGTCAACATGTCCACTTTGGGGACACTCGCGTTTGATGAGTATGGAAGACCTTTCATCATCATTAAAGACCAGGATAAGAAGACACGGCTGACGGGCATTGACGCATTGAAGGTACAATGGGCTAAGCTAACCAAGTGCAACTTCGGCACGTTGCTTAGCATGTCGCTAACATGCTTGCTAGTTGCATGGGTTAGATATGTAAAGTCAGTGCGATCTCTGGTATAGGCATGGTTATGTTTTTAAGCGTCTTCTTAGCCGAATCTAGAAATAGTCTCTGCAGTAGCATCAGGGTAGTCTTTTACATGGATTAGCCGGTCATGCTAACAGAGGCCCATGTGCTTCCTCTAATGCGCCCCGTCAGTGGGTGTTGCTAGGGGCTGCTCCCCAAATGGGCATTCGATATGAGCATCACCTCAGTCATGCAAAAAATTCTTTCTCGTGCCAATTTTTAACCTTTTGAGAGAAATCAAGTCAAAATCTAAGTAAAATGACTTTTTTTTGTAATTGCAGTCTCACATTATGGCAGCGAAGGCTGTTGCGTCAACACTGAAAACATCCCTGGGACCAAATGGTGAGTATTAAAGAATACTGGATGCATTCAGATTTGACTATTTTAATGCATGTCAATGGATGTTCAGCTTCCTAGTGCTGGACAAGCATGGATCACTTTTTTCCACTTGTAGTTGTAACCATAAAGTATTTGTCACTTGTGAACTTTTGTTCTACCTTTGCATATAGGTCTTGACAAGATGATGGTGGACAGGGACGGAGAGGTTACTGTCACCAATGATGGAGCCACCATTCTTAGCATGATGGATGTTGACCATCAGATTGCCAAGCTCATGGTGGAGCTGTCCAAGTCCCAGGATGATGAGATTGGGGATGGGACCACTGGAGTTGTGGGTACGAGAAACATTCATTACATAGTAATGAGGTTGTCTACCGATCTGTGTAGCTATATTTGCAACATTTAGTTTTTCTCATGTGCAGAGGGTCTTGTCTTTGTTTTAATCTCCCACTAAATACATCCTTTTTATGCCACAAGGATTTTGTTTGCATTGAAAATCTGATGCATTCAAGGTTTACAAAGCATCACTTCAAGTAGATCTGTTAAAAATGAAGATTAATACTATTAAATATTTTATTCTGTTTAGTTTAAAAGTGTTTTGTAACAGGCCCTGAACTTCATCTTTAGTGTTTATTTAACAATAATAAGCTGTGCATAGGGAGACTAATAGTGGGTTTTACTAATGCCACATCAGTGGACATGAGTTTCCCCTCGCTGCCTACCTATAGTAGACATAAGAAGAGAAGTTTGTTACTTAAAATCTAGACATATTTAACATCACCAATGTTCCAGCTGTAATTGATGATTGCCTCAATTCTCCCTCTGCCTCCTCAGTGCTGGCCGGAGCTCTGCTTGAGCAGGCTGAGCAGCTGCTGGACCGCGGGATCCACCCCATCAGGATCGCTGACGGTTATGACCAGGCCGCGCGGATTGCCATCGAGCAGCTCGACAAAATTGCAGAAACCTTTCCCTATGATCCCAACAACACAGAACCACTGATTCAGACGGCCATGACCACATTGGGATCTAAAGTGTAAGCCTTTTAGGCAAATTACTGCTAGTTTTTGTTTGCTGTGCAATTAATTATAATTGTGTTATTATACATTAATATTTCAGTATGTTTTTGGTGGTTTTGTTTCAATGTGTTCAACATCAGTTTATTTTATTTCTTTTATAATTGTGCCTTTAGTGATAAACTACAATTCTTCAGTATATGTTTGATATAGAACAGTTTTGTTAATTTACTCAAGGAAAAGCAGGCTAGATGTGCTGAAATCCGTTGTGTAAAAATTCAATTGTCTTGCAGCATCAACCGGTGCCACAGGCAGATGGCAGAGATTGCAGTGAATGCCATCCTCACCGTGGCTGACATGGAGAGGAAGGATGTCGACTTTGAGCTGATCAAGATGGAGGGCAAGGTTGGAGGAAAGCTGGAGGACACACAGCTCATCAAGGGAGTCATCGTTGACAAGGAGTTCAGCCACCCTCAGATGCCCAAGGTACGGGTCAAAGCTGTTGGATAAATGTGTGGATTGTAACTCAAAGTGCTTTTTGATGAAATATCTTTTGATGAAATATCTCTAACATTTTTTTTTCTTTGTTGTAACTCAGGTTCTGAAAGACGTCAAAATTGCGATCTTAACCTGCCCATTTGAGCCACCTAAGCCCAAGACCAAGCATAAGTTGGATGTGACCTCTGTGGAGGACTACAAGGCCCTTCAGAAGTATGAAAAAGAAAAGTTTGAGGAGATGATCCAGCAGGTTAGTAAACAACTGAAGCTTTTCATTTTAGTAGTGTTTGAGCAGCTAGAAAGTTGAACTGAGGTATTCACTCACAGTGTAAAATGTCTTTTAGGTCAAGAGCAACGGCGCTAATTTGGCCATCTGTCAGTGGGGCTTTGATGATGAAGCTAACCACCTCCTGCTGCAGAATGAGCTGCCTGCTGTGCGTTGGGTCGGAGGGCCTGAGATTGAGGTGAGCGACAAAGGCCAGATGATGGATTATCTTAATGTACAATTTCTGGAGGCCTCCTTTTAGTGAATATCCACCATACATTTTTTGTGTCATCAGTTGATAGCCATTGCTACAGGAGGCCGCATCGTCCCTCGGTTCTGTGAGCTGACACCAGAGAAGCTCGGCACAGCTGGTTTGGTGAAGGAGATCTCCTTCGGCACCACCAAGGATCGCATGTTGGTTATCCAGGAGTGCAAAAATACCAGGGCTGTGACCATCTTCATCCGCGGCGGCAACAAAATGGTGAGCACATACAAAGACGACTTCTTTTTAATTCTATGTTTCAACTCACTCCTGTTGGCTTCACACTTTATTTTCTCTTCTTCAATAGATCATCGAGGAGGCCAAGCGTGCTCTGCATGATGCCCTGTGTGTAATTCGTAACCTGGTCAGAGACAACCGTGTCGTGTACGGCGGAGGCGCTTCAGAGATTGCCTGTGCTCTGGCTGTGAACCAAGCTGCAGATAAGGTGAGAGAAATACAGTATAGAATTTAATAAACTAGAGAATAATTTTTTTTTCACTTCGCATTATTGAGAATGTGGGTTTTCTTCTTCTTTCCAATCCATTGCTTGAATGTTCTTAATTTCTGCCCTTTGCTTTTTAGTGCCCATCACTGGAGCAGTACGCCATGAGGTCATTTGCCGACGCCCT
The DNA here is from genome assembly GCF_902148845.1 of Salarias fasciatus. Classification (NCBI taxonomy): domain Eukaryota; kingdom Metazoa; phylum Chordata; class Actinopteri; order Blenniiformes; family Blenniidae; genus Salarias; species Salarias fasciatus. The sequence goes on from NC_043753.1 coordinate 12,409,944, forward strand.
GGAGGTCATCCCAATGGCACTCGCTGAGAACAGCGGTCTGAATCCTATCCAGACCATGACAGAGGTCAGAGCCAGACAAGTCCGAGAGGTCAACCCCTTCCTTGGCATTGACTGTTTGCACAACAACACCAACGGTAAGAAACGTACCTTTTAACCAGTGTTAATACTGTTAAATTATCAAGTTTTTTTTTTCCAGCATCAGCAGTATACCTGCAGTGTACCATAACCAGATCACTTGTTCATTGCTGCTTGTTTGCTCCTGTGCAGATATGAAGCAGCAGCATGTGATCGAGACCCTGATTGGCAAAAAGCAGCAGATCCTGCTGGCTACTCAAGTAGTCAAGATGATCCTGAAGATTGACGATATCAGGAGCCCTGGAGAGAGCGAAGACTGAAGCCTGATTTGACCACGTGAAGGTTCAGATGGGAGAGATTTGACAGCACTTCCCTGAGCTCAGTGTTCAAACTGCACTGTGTACTGCTATTTATCGTTTGATACATGATCTTCGAGCTGTTGTTCTATCAGTCACCATTAAAATGTTGGTCTGTTTCAGTCTCAGAACTCTCCATTTTTGCTTTCATGAAGTGTTTTTTCCTCATCAGGTCTACTTTGTATAGTTATTAGATTTTTCAATGAACATTTGCATGCATGAGAAAAAAACTTACACCTCATTCATTAGTTTATTTGATGATTTTGGTCAGGTTAAAGTCAAACCAGCTGCCCACCAGTGGGTCAATTCAGTAAGGAAATTTCTCCAAGGAAGGTTAATACAGTAACATTGAAAAAAGAAACACTGTACTGTATCGAGGGTCTAAGCAAGTGCAAAAAAGAAATTGGCATCTGTTAGTTTCCATCAATGTGAATATCACAATTCCTATAAATGCAAAATGTTTAGTGTTAGAAGTGGAAATAATCAAATGATTAACAGTCATTACTTCTGATAAGGTGTTGATTACTGAATAACACCAATTTATCTCACATCCATGTGATCATGCCGTCTCTGGCCTTCTGGTTTACATGTACTTGTTGAGCCAGTTGAGCATGTCTGTCCTGGCCTCCTGGATGCTGGATTTGTCCTGAGGATTGACGTCCTCTCTCTTACGGTGGGCGAACCCATGAGTCTGTCCAGGAAATATTTTCAGCTGATAATCTACGCTGCATTTCTCCTTCAACTTGGCCTCGAGGGCCTTCACCTGAAAAGCAAGAAGATAATTTTGGTCATTTACCATGTTATCTGATATTCTGAAGTCAATAAATATCTCTATTCTTTCCTGTGGGACAGACTACAATTTTAATACAATAACCTTGTCCAGGGGGATGTAGTCGTCATTCTCTGCGTAGATATACAGTGTAGGGCTCTTCAGCATGGCAGAGTTGTCGTCAATGTTCCTGATGATCCCTGCAGAGTCGCATTAAAAATCCATCAAAATATCAGATTGTGGTCCCACACAATATACTGTGGTGGCAACATACCATAAAACGACACTCCAGCTTTGATCTCTGAATAATTTGAGGCCAGGTAATGTGTGGCAGCTCCTCCCCAGCAGAACCCGATAACGCCAACGTGTTTGGCCCCACACTGCTCCTTCAGGTACCTCAGAATGGCATCGACCTCTCTGGAAAGGGAGAGATGGATTACTCTCATGGAGACTGACCATCACTCTGAGCTCAATGAGAAGTCTGGATTTAATTATTACTTGTTGATGTTTGTTGGCAGCCTGTCTGCCAGCCACTCCTGAAATTTATCCCAGGGATCCGAGGGGTTCCAGGAGCCCTTTCCAGGGTAGAAGTCTGCGCAAACGGCACTGTTCAGGGTGACAACAGTCACCGGTCAAAGCACATTTACTACTCACTGAGCATGTGGCCGGTAAATAACTGCCATCAGTTGGCAAAAATCTCAAAATCTGTACAAATGCTTGACTTCATTTCATACTCGATTGAACCCACATGTATCCATTGGCTGCCAGCAGATCAGCCATATATCTGGTGTTGGGAAGGTGCCACCCGTAGATGTCGTGAATTACGATAATGGCTTTATCAGATGGAGCAGATGGTCTCACAACATATCCATTGGTGTGCTCTATCTGGACCTCCTGGCCGAGACCTTCGTACTCCAAGCGATCACCAATATCACAAGGGCACGGGTTCGCTTGATTTGCCATCTGCTGTCACACACACAAGAAGAGGACACAAGGTCAGACGTGGCTATGGAGCTGTTCCAGCAGCAAAGTCATTTGTGTGTCTGTGTTTGTATCTCACCTCCTGTATGTGTATTGATATATTCTGTGTGCAATGATATTTCAGGCTGTAATCAGGTTTGTTTGTTCATACACAGATTTGCATGAGTGTTAACTGAATTTGTGCTTGCAGAATCAGATTTGTACATGAATTATACAATTGATGTGTGTATTGTGTTGGGAATAACATGTGTCTATGCTTCCAAGGCAAGCTGTAAATCTCTCGGTCTTCACCTCATGATGATCTCAGTCAGCAGAACGTCTCTGACACAAGGAAGCTTCTCTTGGCTGGTTTTATCTCACAGTCCAAAAATATGTGTTTGAGGTTAATTACTCACCTAAAATTTGACTGCAGATGTGAAAGTCAGTGTGTTATTGTGTGTGATGGACACACAACCTGTTCAGGTTGTACCCTGATGAATGCATAATAGCTGGATAGGCAAAGGTGAGCCAGTGACTCTTGACTGGGAGAAAGGTAATTACAGAGTAATCTGAGGAAATAAATCCACATGTAAAAGCCTTTAAAAAGGCAGGTGGAGGCGAAAGACAGACAAATTAAGTCATTGTGTTCACAGGCAATGAACGGCACAGTGACTGAACATCCTGCACAACAACAAATGAGAGCAAATTATAATGCGAATGTAGAAATCTAACTACATGTGCACGGGCGCACCCTGTGAAACACAAACACGTATGTATGCACGCAAATCTTATGAAAGTCACGTGTTGAAAAGGGAAAAGCAGAAATCTCTACATGCAAATCATATAGCAACAGTAACAGATTCCTACGGAGCCCCGGACATGACATGGTAAAAAAAAAATTTAATCGTGCGCACGAATTACTAATTCGTTCCCACGAATTACTAATTCGTTCCCTCGAAATAATTAAATCGTTCCCACGAATTACTAATTCGTTCCCACGAATTAGTTATATCATTCATATACTGAACAGTTCAGTAAAGTTGGCAGCATATTGACAGATACGGACTTTCAGTCTCAATAACTCTTTAACAAAATGTCAGTAGCATACAAAGGGCGCTGCATCCCATCGTTGTGAGGTGGACGATATGCTATAAGCTCATTTTTATTAAAAATATCTGTCTATCAAGCAGCAGAAACAATATTGATTTCAATCAGCACCCGGTAGTGCTGCGGGCTTCAGGGACCGTCTACAATTTACAAGACGCTGCAACAGTGAAGACAAAGACCATATCCAATAAATTTGATAGGAGACAAATGAAGGTTGTAGCGATTATGGTGACACTGTAGTAAATCCCAGTGGTGGTATTACGTTTTTTTTGTTGTTGTTGTTGTTTTAGTTGTTGGGTTTTTTTTGTTGTTTTTTTTTTTGAGCTATTTGTCTTCACTGTTGCTGCGTCTTTTAAATTGTAGACGGTCCCTGAAGCCCGCAGCACTACCGGGTGCTGATTGAAATCAATATTGTTTCTGCTGCTTGATAGACAGATATTTTTAATAAAAATGAACTTATAGCATATCGTCCACCTCACAACGATGGGATGCAGCGCCCTTTGTATGTTACTGACATTTTGTTAAAGAGTTATTGAGACTGAAAATCCGTATCTGTCAATATGCTGCCAACTTCACTGAACTGTTCAGTATATGAATGATATAACTAATTCGTGGGAATGAATTAGTAATTCGTGCGCACGATTTAATTATTTCGAGGGAACGAATTAGTAATTCGTGCGCACGATTTATTAATTCGAGGGAACGAATTAGTAATTCGTGCGCACGATTTATTAATTCGAGGGAACGAATTAGTAATTCGTGGCCACAATTAAATTTTTTTTTTACCATGTCATGTCCGGGGCTCCGTAGATTCCTGTGCAAAAATACAAAAAAAAGTGAGTTTTAAACCTATTCACAGTCATTTGCGCAACACAATGACGAGGCATTTTTCTTTATCAATAATGTTTTGTCTTCAACCAGTGCATGTGCTTCAGTTTGATAAATCGTTCGAAGACACGCCGTGCAAGCCGCAGCAGTAGTTTGAGAAAGCAGACACATACCGTGTGGAGTTCAGTTGCTGCTCCTCGAAGTTTGACCAAGTTTGCAGAGCGCCTCGCGTCGGTGTGCGTAAAGCTGACGTAAACTACGTCAAGCAGGCAAAGTTCAAAGTGGAAGTAAGAGTTTAAATGGCTATTCCCATGTCTGGAATAACTCGTTTTAATCTGCATGAAATTGAAGTGATTATAATGAATGGATTCTTTTTTTTTTTTAATTGTAAGAGCGCAACATTTAACCAATCAAGCAACGCCGACTCTCCAAGTGATTTGATTTCTATAATACTGTAGTTTCATACTGCTAATACGCGGTTGTGGTTCAGCGACGTGCCACTGAAACTAACGACAATGCAGAAGGAGCCTTTGCAAATAGCCCATTCAAAAGGCACCGCTGGGATTCGAACCCAGGATCTCCTGTTTACTAGACAGGCGCTTTAACCAACTAAGCCACGGCGCCGCCAATTGGTCGGAATGTACACGGAAAATCGAATCACAAGGACTGTTATGTGCGTATATGTTTCTCACATGATATAAGAGACTGTCCTCCCCAAGTAAACGACCACAGTGGTCGTTAATTCATGCCTCAAATTACGACCACGGGGTACGTTTTAAAATCAAGCGCCCCCTGTTGACCGTATAAATAATGTCACAGACACCACGGACTGGAGTTTTTATTTTTTTTTGAGCGGAACAGAGCGGAGCGGAGTGAGCTGTACTTAATAATAATAATTACATTTGACTGCAAATACAATTCTCTGCATTGAATGACTTCAGTTTTATTTCAAAACAGAACAAAACCTTTGAAATAGTTTTTGAAACAGATCAGAAGCCACAATATGAACCACAATAACAAAACAAAAAACAAATCTATAGAATGGAGAAATATTTGTATTGTAATTTACACAGTGCTTCTCTTGAGTCAAATATACTCTTTGTCTTCAAGATATCCACTCCATTTATGGATGTGCTCTGCAGTTTTTTCGTTCCTACGTGCCTTCTGACAGCGTTCTCTGCAGAGCTATCGCTCTGCTGCGTCCTTGACAACCAGTCGCGGTTGTTAAGGACTCTGACCTCCGACCCGGAAGCAGATGTGCGCCACGGACTGCATTTTTTTTTCTTAAAGAACGAAGTTTTGCTTTTTAACTAATAATGATTGCCCACAAATACTCCTCTTTGCATTAAATAACAACAAATTGTGTGATTATGATAACTACAAGCAATCGGAGGTGCGCTCATGTGACCAGGCCGCAAAGAATCATGGGAATCGTAGTGCAAGGAACACGAGTGTTCTCATATGCACAATAACCCGCCGCATCCGTCTCATATGCACATCTGTTCGGCGGGAGTATGCACCAGATCAAACGGGCTTCCACATCTGCCTGAATTTCTGCGCCAAAATCATCTTATAGACTGTCAGTGGACGAAAAACCATTGATTTGGAGAGCGGGATTGTTGGTATCGCGAGAACACAAGATCTCGCGGGAATTGCAACATCGAGGAAGCTGGCAAATCACAGAAATAAATCCAGAGCGATGTGTTTCTTCACACTCAATTCATAAGACACTGGTTACACATTACCAGTAGTACATGTTCAGCTGTTCATATGGTTTATTGGCGTTCATAAACTCAGAAACGTAACCCCACGTTCAAACCCCAGAAAGAACTACAAAGATTCATGACGTCATCCATGGATTTGCATCATGGCGAAATTGGGAGTTGTAGTTCTATCCTCAAAATACCCGTTTTCCCTAAATAGAAGAGTGAAATATACGAATTAAGTACATTTAGGGGTTTAGAGTGACGAGGAACATGCTTCTTTGGATTATTTTTTCAAATGAAACTGATATACAAAGGTGAAATTTAGTTTTTACCACATATCGTGATGCCCCCTACTGGTGATAATATCAAGTCAAACCTGACAGGATAGTGGAGTTCAAGAGCTTTGTATAGCAGCTGGTCCCATGCTTCTAGCATTTTTCATTGACAAAATAGAGGCTTTAAAAGAAGCACCAAAGTCAAAGTTCAAAGGTGAGCATGAGCAAATTCAAACTTCCAGTCTGGCATCATCGTACTCTCCCGATCAAGTCCTTTACAGTGATGTATCATTTTTAGTCCTGTGACACATTTTTAATTTTCCCTCTTTTGGAACCAGCTTTGTTTGACATGTACATTTCAGGGACACAAGCGAGACTCAACTGTGTCGATTTTAAGAAGAGACCTAAACTGACAACAAAGCGTTCCAGTAAGTTCAAACAGAGTTCTCAATGAAGAATTTGGCCACTATATTTGAGATGAATTCAATTCAATCACATTTCATTCTGTTGAGCCTCACATTTCTCCCTGAAACGTACAGGTCAAACAAGGCTGGTTCTAATAGCAATAGCAATTTGTTTAAAATACAGTAGCATTTTTAAAGGCTTTTATCAAAAGTATACTTAATTTGTATTTGACTGAGGTCATTTTGTTTTCTGTCAGATTGTTGGTTTACATGACTAGTGCATTGCGAGTCTCTAAAAATGGTTCTTGTATCTGTTGGGAGGGATGCATGCAGCTAAACAATTACCTGGGGGTTCTTTTTTGCCCTGAAAATCATATTTTACAAATCATCGAGGTTGTTGAGTCTGAATTTCAACTACAATCAGCCATCACTGAGATATTACCAACCACACCTGAGACGACACACACACACACACATACACGTGTGTGCACACACACCACAAACTGACTTCCCAAAGCCATTTTATTCTCTTTTGTTTGTTGGTTTATGTAACTACTGTGCTATGCGTCTCTTAAAATGGCTGTTTCGTTGCGAGCGAGATTTTTCTGGGTTTTTTTCTGGTTTTTTTTTTTTTTTTTTGAGGATTTCATCTTGCACAAATCATTGAGGTTGTTGCATGTATTTTTTGTGCAGTTTAAGTGTGAGATGTCAAAAGCAAACGTTTTGGTTAAAACTAAGGAGATATTCCAGATAATAAAATATTCACAAAAAGTTTGATCAATGGTATTATTTAACAGTTTTCTGAAAAGAGAAGAAAAACCTCAAGTGGGTCGACATGGAGCTCAAAGGAGACAACTGCTCTGAAACGAACAGCACTGCACATGCGAGTAACAGACACAGGAAATACTGCACATGAGCACCACAGACAGTCGACACTGTATATGGGACTGGATCAGCGCCAATAACAATAGTAGATCAGAGTAATGTTTTACTGATCACTGTTGAGTTCACACTTCAATTACTCATATTCACTACACCATCATCTGCATGCATTGGTTTAAAAACTGTTTAGTTAGTTTGTTATGCATTTTCTGCAAGCATGCAGTTATTGACATGTAGTATCTCTGTTTGCTCTCAGACTCTGAGCTCCTTCAGTTTCAACCAATCGGCTGTTTCACCTCAAATCAGATCTTAGATTTTCCTGGATCCAAGAAAAAAAGACTTATCAGGTTGTGAGGACACAAAATAGTTTGGGGGTTTGATCTTGAGGAGCCAACCAACAACTGATACTGATATTTCAGGAGACCTACTTTGAGAATAAAACAGTATGCGACCTGTCAGTCTGTTTCTGGTTTTTCTCTCTCAGACTGATTGAAGATGATGACTGAGATTCAAGAGGACGACAGAGCAGACTGTCGGTTCAGAGTGACCAGTCCAATGATATTCCACCAAACTTCAGGGCTGAACCTGGACCTTCAACCACAAAGTAAAAAACTCTTTTTTTCCTTTTATTTCCTCCAAACCAGACTGATGTTGAGCTCACTTTCAGATTTAGTTCCTGTGTTTTGAAGCAGTGTAGGAGTTAAAGCTGGATCTTTACAGAGTGTTACGGAGCTAAATGTAAATGTTGCTTGGTGTCCACAGGGAGAAGAAGAGCAGTGCAGGACTGTCCTGCTGTGCTTTGTGTCAGAACGTCCTGAAGGATCCAGTCTCTTGGAGCTGTGGATACCAGGTGTGCAGACAGTGCAGCAGCTCACACTGGAACCAGGGTTCTTCATCAGCAGCCTCCTGCTGTCGTCAGTGTTGTTGAGACTGGAGGAAAAAAATGAAAAAAAGGAATAATCAAGAATGCTCAAAAGTTCCAAGTCTCTGCACAAGTTCTTTTAATTCAGTGGGAGGTTGATCAGACAGGGAGATAACCTGAATGCTAGCAATAGATAAATACAGGGCGCCCCGGGCCTCAGCGATGAAGATCTAACAGCATCAGAATCTCAAGCAGAAATGGCACCGATCTCTCCTCTGCTTGGGAAGTTATACTGTTGGGTTTGCATGACTCAAGCTGATTGATGGTTACATTTTGATAACACTGACCGTCACAGGTTGTTTTTCCCAGACACCAATACAGACAGCAATTGTTTCATGAAGGTCACACGTATTCTGAAGAGAATAATTAGGCCAAAGAAGTCCAGTTTCTCATGAGAAAGAATAGGGAGTGAGCTGAAAGGAGCAGGACCCGAGCCGGCCTCGAGCAGTCAAGATGCACACAGAATGAGCTTTCAGTTACAGCCTGTTATACTGAAGGCCTCAAAATCAAGGCCTCCCCCCTGCCCAGGGGGGAGGCCTGAAGCTGTGGATTCTCTGCCCAGCTCACAACCTCACCCCTACAACAACCGGACACACCCAAAACCTCCACAATAACCAGATACACCAACCTCTGTACCTCTGTAGCGCCGACTGACCCATGTTTACATCACTTGCACCTAAGCACATGCACTTTTCTTCCAATCGTGAAACACTGCACAGTTCCTGTACTTTTTGTTTTTAAATGCTTCACTGTTTTTAACTGTCTATTGTTATTTATTGATTATGTCTGTCTGTACACTGTTATGTATGATTGCATGCAGCTGCCACTATGGGCCCAAGACAAATTTCCCCTCGTGGGACAATAAAGTTTATCTTATCTTAAACAATCACAGAATACGTATATATACGAGGGGGTACCCAAAAGCAACCGGAATTAGGTCATAAAATACTAATAATAATGAGTTTCGACTTCTGGCTGTCAGATGTGCTACAGGTAAGCCTCGTGCATATCTGTGAAAAATCTGAGATCCCAGAGTTTCACTGACGCCTGTCACGCGCTATTTATAGTAACAGAGTGCAGCCGCAGTCTGCGATTTTTTCCAAAATGGCGACATTGACTGGGAAGCCAGAGCAGCGCGCAAACATTAAATTCTGCTTTTTGCTGGGAAAAAAACAGCAGCAGAAACACTGACCTTGTTGCAGCAAGCCTACAAGGATGATGCTCTGGGGAAGACTCAGGTCCATGAGTGGTTTGGGCGGTTTAAAAAGGGCCAGATGTCGGCGCGTCAGGTCCGCTCAGCCGTGAAAACAATGCTGAGCTGCTTCTTGGCTGTCCAGGGTATCGTCCACAGCGAGTCTGTCCCTCCAGGTCAGACTGTAAATCAGGACTACTACATGGAAGTCCTCAGACGGCTCCGTGAGGATGTGAGGAGGAAGCGGCCCGCGGAGTGGCGGAGTGGAGTCCGGTTGATCCACCACCACAGTGCGCCAGCGGACACGGCGCTGCGCGTCACGCAGTTTCTGGCGAAGAATGAGATGAATCTCCTCTCCCATCCGCTTTATTCGCCAGATGTAGCCTCAAGTGACTTTTTCTTGTTCCCCAAGTTGAAGAAGGAGCTGAAGGGACAGCGGTTTGCAGATGTGGAGGAGGTGACAGACAAATCGCAGCCAGCAAAAAATGGCACAATTACGCGCGGGTGTCACGACACATTCGTGAAGTCGGAGACACGGCTGGAGCGCTGCATTAATGCGGATGGAGATTATTTTGAAGGCGACAGTGATGTTTTATTTTGAAATGTCAGAAATACAAAGTTCCAGTCAAATTCCGGGAACTTTTGGGTACGCCCTCGTATGAGGTGAAAATATAGTGAACAGTTGAATCAATACATATTCATTAGAATGTAAATAAAATTGTAAACTAGAACTGCAAGCAGTGCTCATAGGGGGCCAAGCCTCCCGCGCGACTCGGACCCCGGACTCAGCGGAGCCCTCAGAAGCTCGCCACGAGGGACCCCGGGCTCGGGGCGTGCGTCGGGACAGGAGCCGACGTCTAACCCCCACCAGCAAGGCCCACGTCACGCTCACCATACGCAGTGCAACTCTGATCAACTTTCACGTCACTTGATGTCTCTGTTTACTGCGCCCCCCTTTTCCCCAATTTTGACCAAAGTTAACGCACAGCCTCTGGCTGAATCAGACAGAAGTGAATCGAGTTCAGTGTTGAGAACTCTGATGCTTTAACCACACAGAAACTGCTTTGAAAAGAGTAAATTACTCAGAGATCATGCCGTTTCCGTCCGTCTTTCAGACACAAAGTGCCTACCATGAGTTGCTGCTTGGTTTTAGTCATGTTAGGTCACTGAGTAGAGACACAGGTTGTTTTTAATACTGTCAGTGAAAAAAGACAGCATGACATTGTAAACACAGTACAGTTGAGGTCAGAGTGTTACATGCACTTGTAAAGAATATAATGTCATGCCTCTCTTGACTTTCCAGTCATTTCTGCAACTCTGATTTTCCTCTGACAGAGTGATGAACTTTACACACAACTTCACCAAATCCTGAACTTCAGGATTTTCCTTGTTTCCTGTCTGTCATGATAGGACAATCTGATTAATGCAGGTGTGTCTGACCTCTGTAACAACTTCAGACACACCTGTATTAATCAACTGATCCTGTCACGAAAGACAGGAAACCAGGAGCCTCCTGAAGTTCAGGAAGTGGTTGAGTTATGAATAGAGCCTATTGGATCACATACTTCTTTGTCACAAAAAGATTCATGAAGTTGTTCATTTGCAATCTCTCAATTCACACAGACAAAGCCTGCTTTCACCACAGACACTGCTCACAAACAATAAACTCCACCATGTGGCGACTGTTGGTTACTACACCTTTCTTGGTTACTCCCCCTAACATGAACTATGCCTGTTTATTCCCCTTTTTTTAGTGATTTAGTAGCATGTCCCATGATGCCACTGTGGTAAGGTCACATGTCGATGTTAAGCTTAAGAAGATGTGATATAAAATGTAAAAATTATGGATCAAAATGCGTTTTCATGGGTTATAGCGCCACCTAGTGGCCAATGTTCACCAAAATGGGCTGATAGACCCACAGTCACATGGCAACCAAGCATCTCAAGTTTGGTGGTGTTCGCATTTATTATGACCAAGATCTGTGAAGCCGTGTGTTTAGCTAGCTAGCTGGCAAAGTGTAGTCAAGCCCACGTTGCGTATATTTCGACGTAGCAAAATTCTTTTGATAACTTTAGGTCAGACCCTACTGAAGACTTTATGTGCTGCTTTTCACGCGGATCGGACAACGCCCCTATACGGAGTTCGCAAAAGTATGTTTTTCAGTTTTTGCGATCTAGCGAAAAAAAACTCTAGGCGGAAATGGGCGGGGCCTAGCCCACGTGATTCAGCTCTACTCAGGGAATCTGAGGACATAAGTTTTTTGAATGTGCGACAAACGGTTTGGGAGTTATGGACCAAAACGCGTTTATGTGGCCTATAGCGCCACCTAGTGGCGGACTCGTTTGATTTTTTGCGTCCTCCGTCGGACCATGGTTTGGGACCAAGCCACCAAGTTGCACCGCCCTCCCATGTACGGTTTGGGCTGCAGCGGGACTTTTACATACGGAAAAATAAAAATAATAATAATAATAATAATAATAATAATAAAAAAATCCGACCAAATACAATAGGGTTCCCAGCCTGGCTGGCCTGGGAACGCGTATGCGATGCATACGCGCTCCCGGGCCATCCGTGGCTTGGCCCCCTAATAAACAAGTGAATCTCAGCAGTACCTCAACCTGAATAAAGAGAGAAAGAAGTCAGATCAGAGGACAAAGTCTGATGTTGAAGTCATTGAGAGCTGAAGAAGGTTCAGACTGGAAGAGTTTAGAAATGTAAATTCCAAACAGCTGTAGCCACCGGGAGGAGAAGAGCTCTCATCAACATGCTGCAGAGCTCAGTCCACTCTCTGTCCCTCCAACATCTGGAATCCTCCTAAACTCCTCTCAGTCATTTCACTCCAACAGATTCTAACGTCAGACAGTGAACTGACCTCAGAGTCTCCAGGTTACAGTTTGAACTCTCCAGTCCAGAACACAGAATCTTCACTGATGAATCCTGCAGTTCGTTGAAACTCAGGTCCAGATGTTTCAGATGGGAGGGGTCAGACTTTAGAGCTGAGGAGATCACTTCACAGTGAGAATCAGAGAGTCCACAGAGAGAAAGTCTGCAGTGAGACACAGAGGGGACAGGACGTTATGACAGAGGACACTTTGTTGAACTGTTTGACATCAGAGCTTGATATCTTTCAGCTTTCCTCCCCGCCACCATAAGGCCGCCCTCTGGCCCACCCTGTAGGCCAGCAGGACAAACTCCAAATGAACTACACACAGGAAGCACCGAGGAACTACAGGAACTACTTTCTACAAACATCACTGAGACATGGATCATGATTGATGTGGAATAATGCTTTGTTTTCAAAGTTCTCAGGAACACAGTGTGAAGGACGATCTGTTTTGTCTGAAGTCACTTGGAAACAGCGTCTGCTAATCTCGTGAGATCTAGCTATATGACCTGGCATGGCCGGAAGTCATGGGAGAGTCGGGTTGGATTCTCTCCGGAGCAACAGCCTTGCTCTCAATCAGCTGATTTGTGTGTGCTACCTCTGCAATCCTCAATAAATCCTCCTTGTGCAGCGTCAACACCTTGACTCGTCATCTTTGGCTCTGATTCACCAAAAATTCCACAACAGTTTGGGGGCTCGTCCGGGATCTAAATACAACATAAACGAGGTAAGTGCAAATGTTTCCTCTGTTAAATATTTAACTCAGGAAGTAACGCCTTACCTGTGGGGATGTTTGACTAGATAAAAGAACTATTTCATAGTTGATTGGAATTGTAAAAGCAAACTGCTAAATATAAAGAGCCAAAGATATTCCTAAATTTTTGATTGATTCTTATCAATCAATTGCTAATCATTGATTAGTAACAATTGGGTTGCAATAATAATTTTATTCTAATTTGGAACTGTGGCTGAGAGAGCTTAGGACGAGTTTCTTGACTTGGAGTCTGGACGGCCCTGGGGGCCACTGGCGTGGAAGGGCTGAGTCCCTGAAGCGACTTTGTTTTCACTCGGCTTGGATTCGAGATTGACGCACCGCAGAGCTTGGGGGGTATCTTAATATAGCCTCTTCACCAGGGCGGGCCTGGTGCATGTAACAGAAGGGTTGATGATCTTCCTAACGGGCTGACCTGCACTGTTGCAACTGTGGGTGGCGTCGTGTGTGGAAGTTTCTACTGGTGAAACTTTTTGAAAACCTGGTGAGTGTGATTCTGCAGGTCACCTCACGACTCTGACTCTCTCTTTCACGTTAAAAGAAAAGGGGGTAAATAGAGAAGAAGGTCATGATGCTGGGAGGTTGTTTAGGTTTGTAGAGGACATGTGTTGCTGTTTGTGTGCAGTTATTGTTTGTGCTAATCTGTTTGGTGAACACCAAAGTGTTAAACATAGGAAAAGAAGAGACAAGAAGTAGAACAGCACGGCGTGGTCTGATCCTGTTGAGAGTTTTCAGAAACTATTCGATGAGTTCACACCGGTCAGGGTGGTCGGCAGGACCAAGATATTGGAGTGTTTAGAAGAGTCACAATCTACGGCCCGAGAGATGATTTTTGGCTGGTTACGCAGACAACCGAGTGATCTGAGGAGAGGCAGAGAGAGAGACAGAGGTAGAGAGAGATAGACATAGTGAGAGACAGGCAGAGAGAAAGACAGAGTGAGAGAGAGAGAGAGAGAAAGACCGAGTGAGAGGCAGAGAGAGAGAGAGGCAGAGAGAGAGAGGCAGAGGTAGAGAGAGAGAGAAACAGAGAGAGAGGCGGAGTGAAGTGAAGAGATGAAGAGTTTGATGAACAGGGCAGGAGAACAGGGAGTTAAGAAAAAATAAGCAGGGTTTTAACCAAAGGGAAAGGTTTTCAACCTGTTTGTTTTGTTTCGTGTTTTTTACATGTTTAAAATAAAAAAATCCATCAATGAGTCAACAAAGTTGCTTGTTGAGCGGGAGATTTGCAGGGGTGGAAGTAACAAATTACATATACTCATGTTAATGTTATTAAGTGAGTTTTGCACCTTTATTTTTACAAGTTTATGATTTTACTCATACTTGCATAAACTTTACAGCATGTAATCTACTCCACTACTTTTAATCTGAAATCTACAGAGGACGCCCATGATTTGAATTTATATTCAAATCTTTCAATCTGCATCTTTGAATCTAATAGCCTGTCTGATCACGATGGGGTTGATTAATTTATGATGTGATTGATGATTGGTTCTCTGAGAGAGATTCACTCTGCAATCTTAAAAATTTCATTAATCTAAAAATTGAATTCGTCTGCAGATTAAACCAAAATAAACAGTAACCTTTTTCCTAAAAAGAGGGAATTCGTTTAATAGAAATGGATTCCTGCTTATATCTACATTTGGTCACAAGACAAGCTGTCTCGGCATAGTTTTTCATTGTTCATCTGAGAAACAAACTTTGAATGCAGTATTTTATAAGATGAATCAAATAAAATGTCTGCTACTGACAACACAAAACATCCATTGGTAAAAGTAATAATACTCTGAGCAGTTTGTCTAGAGATATGCTTTGCACTCTTAAGTATTTTCTGACACCAGAACTTTTACGTGTAATTGAGTATTAATCACTGTAGCAGTATTTGTACTTCAGTGCTAAATTTTCAGAAGCCTCCACCTCTGGAAATTTGTCAAAATAAATTTCTTTTTTTTCCATCTTCAGTAGGTGGGCAGAGGCCAGGAGATCCACCTGTGAGCCTTTTCCTGGAAAATGCTGGAAAGCATGTGATTCAGGCCTGTTTGAGAGAAAACTGATTTCTCCAAGACTGCCAGCTGCGTGGAGGGTCAGAGGTCACTGCTTGAGTCATTGACAGGTTTGAGGATGGTTCCCTGAGGGCAAACCCTCAGGATGATTATTCATGATTATGTTAAAGAGAAAAGACAACCTGAGAGACAGTCTATTTTTTTGACAAAACTGTTAACCCGCATAGTGTCTGATTTTTTTTTTTTAACAAAATGAACATGGAGTTCAACTTATTGGGATCACAACATGAAAAACCCATGCATTTTCACACTATTTTAAACCCTCCAAAGTGAACTGAGAAAAAAAAGCAGTTCTTTCAGTGGTTCCTCCTTATCAGACTGCTGAGGAGCCAAGGGCCCTGAACAGAAAACAATCCAGAGAAAATATCAGCACCAGTGAGAGAATGGAGATGAAGGTCCACCAGTCACATTGTTTGATAGACAAATATGATAATATACTAATATGTTTTTCTCTTTTGAGTGTTTGTTTTGTTATAAAGTCCTGTACAGGCACTCGCCACTCCGATCCACGGCCCCGATCCTCACAGCCAGTGACACTGCACCAGCCAGCCGGGAGGGAGAGGCTCTGTCAGCAGCGGGAAGTGCAGACACACAAACACACACACACACACACACACACAGGAGTGACGAAACTCAGATTTTAGTGAGAAAATTGTTTTTTCTATGATGATGACATGTGGTGATTCTCTGTTCTTCTGTTCTGCTGAGACTTTCCATACAGGAAAGGAGTGTTGTGACTGCGGAAGCAGTGGACGCATTCTTGGAGACGGCTGCTCCTGGTGGATGGGTGGCTGGCTGGGAGGAGGCTGTGGAGGCGGTGGGTTTGATTACGACGTGAAAACATCGGACGTGATAACGGCGTACCGCAACGTGATGGAAAATACGAGGCAGCATGACCGCAACAGGGTCAGGCCATGAACACACATACTGGGGGGCAGAGAGATTGGACTTTAAAAAGTTTTAAATTCTTTACTTTATTAGCTTTTGAATGAATTATGTGTTTTTCTTTGTTTTATAAGTCATTAGGAAGATATCAGTGGGTCGTCGGGCTGAACAGTCCTGATCAGACTGAACCAGAGGCAGCAGGAAGCGTCCATGATTGTCATTTCTTCCCCCACATCACTGTAACCTGGACACAGGGGGCGGGGCTTCTAGTTTTAGTGAAATGGTTTTAATTATCAACCAATTGCTCAGTTGGGTGAAGAATTGAAGTGAATTTATTAAATGAATTTTATTTCAATGCAGTTTCAATGAAATAACTTGGAGGTCACACTCCGGGTTTTCAAACTGAGTGAAGGGTGGAGACAGAAGCAACAGGTTTATCTACACCTTCCTCTTCAACATAACAAGACTAGCGCGACAATGTTTTTAAATGACTGTGCTACAAGAATTTGTTACTGTCTATGAATCTACATTCTTAACTTTGAAATCTACTGAACTGAATTACATTTGCACCTTTATTTGATTTAGTTGGAGTATTTGTGGGCTAACTATAAAGAGATTACTCAGATTTAGCATCGGCTAAACCTCACAGAATCACACTGGAGCTAAATGTTGAACTGCTACAGATAGACAATAGAATATTTGTCCAGAAGTCATGGGAGGTATTGAATGTCTTATGAAGTCAATGAATGATTCAGTGATGTTTAGTACCGACTCTTTCTACACCAAGACAAGGAGAACCTGATGGGTGGACATTTTTCCAAGATTTTATAGAAATCAACTGAACTGTACTATCTGCGACTCCAGAATCTGCTGATTTTGAAATCATTTTGTTTTTATACCTCTGACTCATGCTACTGTCCAGTCGTTGACCTGTCTGACCTGTCTGCTGCATCAGGGGTAGACATTAAGGGAAATTTACTACTGGCCCCCCGGGCCAGTGGATTTTGATGTTCACTGGCCCGGACACGCACGCTAAGCGTGCATCCTCCATACAGGCAGCTTGACATGACACTGTTGTAACCATTGTAACTGAACCACTGGAATTTGTCATGTATCAGTAATGAAAACTCATTTGTTTCAATCAATGCCATTTATTTTAGTACTGCTACAGTAGAACAGTGTGTTCACTCAGCGGTACCGCCCACTTGACTTAAAACTATTTTAAAACAATACTTTTTATAGTTAGTGCTCAGTGTGAACGACACTATGAAAATGTAAATAAAATACATCTATTCTAATATCATAGGTAATCTTGATCCATTCTGCTGCAGCTTATACAGAGGACAGGACAGGCTGATAGAGACTGAAGTGTATGATAACAAGCTGTTATTTTTTTTTTTTAGGGGGGGGGGGCTAAATATTGGGAAAATGCTGTTTCCCCCATGCATTTCATTTATTTTATTGTTTTTTTTTTTTTGTATGATCATAATCATGGATCATATTCAGAGTTAGGCCAATTTTAATGTATGATTTGCGCATCACAATTTCACTTTAAAGGAGTCATATTATGCTATTTTTCAGTCACGTCATATAGGTCACGGACGCCCAAAAACATAGTATATAAGTTTGTTTGCCCCAAATTCGTCCCATGTTCGGAGTTTGAGCGTTCTAAAAAGTGGCTCTGAGGAGCCTTCTTCAGAACAGCCTGTTTTTGACAGCCTATTTTCCGTGATGAACTTGAACGCATCTGGCACCCACCTAGTCGTTAAGAAAGCACCTTACAGGAAGATACACCGGAAGTTTCAAAATAAAACACAATGCACGGCCTCACGGACGTAAACTTTTTCCTATATGTTGTTATTACGCCACCTCCGGAGGCACGAGAATCAGCTGAACAGGGTCCCAGACAGTAGCAAACGCGGAAATTACTGTTTTTATATAGCGTAAACCATACAAAAGTAACTACTGGATAAAGAAAAGTACTCATTTGAGATCAAAACATAAACCATGTACTCATCCTTGCTGGACGTACTATAAATTAATGTGGCTGGACGAGCAGAGCGACCTTACAGAAGCAAAATGAGGTGTGTGTTTTTTATTTTCTGTTTATATCATGTGTTGTTCGGAGTTTGAGCGGTCTCAAAAGTGGCTCTGAGGAGCCTTCTTCAGAACAGCCTGTTTTTGACAGCCTATTTTCCGTGATGAACTTGAACGCATCTGGCCACGCCCACCTAGTAAATTCACTGTCGTTAAGAAAGCACCTTACAGGAAGATACACCGGAAGTTTCAAAATAAAACACAATGCACGACCTCACGGACGTAAACTTTTTCCTATATGTTGTTATTACGCCGCCTCGGGAGGCACGAGAATCAGCTGAACAGGGTCCCAGAGAGTAGCAAACGTGGAAATTACTGTTTTTATATAGCGTAAACCATACAAAAGTAACTATTGGATAAAGAAAAGCACTCATTTGAGATCAAAACATAAACCATGTACTCATCCTTGCTGGAAGTACTATAAATTACAGATCAATGTGGCTGGACGAGCAGAGCGACCTTACAGAAGCAAAATGAGGTGTGTGTTTTTTATTTTCTGTTTATATCATGTGTTTGTGTGACATCGAGAGCACGACAGCCTCTCAGAGGAGCAGCCCTCTTCATCCGGACGGCGCTGCCGGTGTGTGTTGACTTTGCGCCTCGCGCGCAGTGCGCCTCCGCTGGGCTCCGCAGCTTAGCAGCCTCCCAGCGAGGAGAGGAGCGGCCCAGCGGCCGCGCGCAAGCCGTTCGTCTCCGTCGGCTTCGTGAGCAGCTTCCGTGGAGCAGCTCCGGGCCGTTTACCCAATCGGGCCCAACTCGGCTCCTGGAAGTCAGACGCCCGGGCGCTGTCACAGCCACGGCCGACTTAAAGTGCCTCTCTGCTGGGGAGAGGAGCTCCGCTACGTTCCCATCCGAGCTAATTGTGGCTAAGTTAGCGAAAACTGTCAGCTTGTCAGCTGACCCACCCGAAGGGATGAGCGGACTTCATGAAAACACTGGCGATGGATGAAAAAATACAGCCGAAATGAGCGACCTGTCCGGGGGCCGGCCAAAGGCTGGATTCTCTTCCGGGGGGCAGTGGTGTTCCTCTTCCTGACATCAGAAAGAGGGAGATTGCAGAACCGCGTGTTTGAGTGTATATTTTCTTAAAAGTGGAGTGCAAAATTGAGGGAGGTGACTGAATTTTTCACTTCTGGGGGATCTTATACCCCTTTCCCAGTGCAACTAGCGGGTCGTCCTGCTTCTGCGACCCGCTAACTATCGCCTTTTGAGACTCTTTTCCCACCGCCTGCTGGGGAGCCGCATCGCTGCGTTTTCCCGCACTGATGGTGTCCCACGTTGATGACATCATCAGCGCGACGGAGCAAAACGAAAGTAAACAATGCAGCGGAAAACAGTCCCTGTTACCTGTAGACAAATCTCCTGTTCCCCACGGATCAGGGGAAGCTCTCTGGTCTCGCTATCTTTCCATTTCTGGGTCGTCTGGACGAAGGAAATCTCACGCTGTGTCCAGAAACAACAACTAGCGCGCTAACTTAGCCGCGCTGTGTCGACGTCATCATGTAAGTTTCTCCCACTAAAAGCCGGTAGAAAGCTGACCCGGGAATTTACCGGGTCGATTGCAGGGTGAACGACCCGGGTCGAAATCCCGAGTCAAACCATTTCCCATTGCCACGACTTAGCGGGTTTAAACGGGTTTTTTGACCAGTGGGAAAGGGGTAATACAGAGGCTCTGGGACGCAATATGACTGTAAAGACACCTTTTTAAAATGAATTTTGCATAATATGACTCCTTTAATAAAGATGCATGCCAGCCTGCATGCAGTACTTGTCCTCACCATTGACGCATGGGGGCGCTATGCCTTAAATGTCACTGAAAGCAGACGTATTCACACCGATGCCTGTCCTTCAAAACTCCTCTGAGATTCATATTTTTTGCACGCCATCAGTACATGTTCCACACTTTCTTGAACATTACACACGTCGCACTTATCTGAGTCCACTTTACCTATCAAATACAAAGTTTTCCTCAACCCTGTGTGACCCAATCTTAGCCGTGAATACACCACCTCCTCCTTCCTGCCTTTTCCTTTCATATCTTCCACTCTTACTGAGCTTTGGATACTGTACAGATGTCTCCCTTTCCTGTCCTTGTCCCAAATGGTTTGCCATGCTCGCTGTATCGCTGCTGTTATCATCGATTTTGCTTCACTTTTACCCATTGGGATTCTAATAACATTGTCATTTTTTAATTTTATAGCCTTTTTTGCTGTTTCATCTGCTATTTCATTACCTGATATTCCTATGTGTGCTGGCACCCAACAAAAGGAAATGACTGAACCAGCTCTCTGCAACCTGAGGAGCGCAGTGTGAATCTCCAGCAATAAATCGTCCCTACAAGTCTCCTTAGCAGCAAGACTTTCCATAGCTGCTGCTGAATCTGAAAAGATGACCACTCTGTCAGGCCGGACCTCCTCAACCCATTGCAGCGCAAGAATGATAGCAGTTATCTCTGCTGTGAATACTGACAGGTTATTAGATAATCTCTTGCTAATTATAATACTAAATTCAGGAATATACACACCTGCTCCCACCCGTCCTGTAGCTACATCTTTTGATCCATCCGTATATATACTTAGGTAGCTATAATAATTCTTCTTTACATATTCTTCAACTAAAGATGCACCATTAACCCCACTCCAGTAATTCCTTCTGCTAGTCAGATTGATATTTACATTTGGACAAGGCAGAATCCAAGGGGGAACTGAGCCCCAGACCTGTGCTGGACCAACCTCCAGTTCGCTGAGCCCATACTTGCCGACTACAGCATCTATAGTCCACCCAAAGCCTCTACATTTTTGAGCTTGTAAGTACTCCCAGCAGTTATTCAACACACTATTTGCTGGCTAGTCTGCTCCTGAACCTTTTAACTTTGCCCAAAAAACTAGAGATAGTTTGTTCCTTCTTAAACTCAGTGGAGTCTCTCCTCCCTCCACCAGCAATGCGTCTCTCTCCCTCTCTCTCTCTCTCTCTCTCTCTCTCTCTCTCTCTCTCTCTCTCTCTCTCTCTCTCTCTCTCTCTCTCTCTCCTGATCACATGACCAACTCTCTCACTGCTTATTGGCTCTCCCATGATGGTAGTTATCAACATGCAAACAAATCCCATAAATTAATAAAATATAAAACACAGAAAAGTACAACATTTTCAGGAAACAAAACACTTCTGAAGGT
Source organism: Salarias fasciatus (assembly GCF_902148845.1). Classification (NCBI taxonomy): domain Eukaryota; kingdom Metazoa; phylum Chordata; class Actinopteri; order Blenniiformes; family Blenniidae; genus Salarias; species Salarias fasciatus. The sequence goes on from NC_043753.1 coordinate 12,431,289, forward strand.
GAAATGATCAAAATAAAAGTAGACTCAGGTAAACAATAGTGCATTCAAACTTAATAATTTCTCTCCACAATGCAATATAACAGTACAATCACAAAATAACAACTTATTTTAACAATATCAAAATAATAAACAGGGTTATGGGGCTACAGGGGGCTTGACCTTTCCTGGTGTAAAGGGAATGTTTCTTCCATGACAGGTGACAAACAGGAATGGTTTGGACAATTTTTATTGTGAATTTCTTGCTTTTTTTAAACCTCCTCATCTGCTGTTGGGATGTCTTGTTGCTAGGCAACATTGTTTACAAACCAGTTGCCGAGAAACCAGAAAAGGAACCAGTGACATCAGCTTCCTTTCATCTAACATCAAAGTCAATCCTTCACTGCAGCTCGTTGGCTGGTATAATTACAGAGAGATAACACATATCTGGAACATTTGAAAACACATACTGTGCTACATTTCACTGGCAGCATGTCGTTTGGTTGGCTGTTTGACACGGTGGGTCAGCACTTCAGAACCATAACAAGATGGAACCAATATGAAGCTGTTCAGTCTGAGCAGCAGGACATTTCATCAGAGATGAACACGAGTTATTCTGCTCCTGAGTCCTGTGGAAAGATTAGAACAACAACTTCAGACCCACCACTTAGCTTATTTTCAGGCTTGTTCCGGCATCCAACGGACATGCAGGCTGAAGGCTTCAGACGGATGAGAGAATTACGGGAACGCGGTATAAGTTTTAAAGGTTCAGACGTTTTTGGTTCGAACACTGAGTCCGAGAAACAAGACCAGATCTGCTCCTCTGGGACTATTACCAGACCTGGACCAAGGTGTACAGAACCACCAGCTTCATCAGCTGGGTGGCGGCCTCAGTCGGTCCTCCAGGCTGTAGTTCTGGGATGTGCCATGCTCCCCTTTCTGAACGTGGTGCGTAAATTTGTGTGTAAATCGGTGAATGCGATAATGCAATGTGAAGCGCTTCGGGCTCTGTCAATGCAGTGGAGAAGCACTATATAAAGTGTTGTCCATTTACCATTTACCATTTAAAAAGAAAAAAGGTGGGCTCACCACCCACCGAGGGGGCCGTAGCATGGTTTTCAACTCACACCTCCGGGAGAGCTTCTCTCATGTCCCGAGGGAGGTTGGGGACATTGAGTCCAAGCGGACCATGTTCTCTGCCTCCATTGTCGAAGCAGCTGCCCGGAGCTGCGGTCGTAAGGTCTCTGGTGCCTGTCGTGGCGGCAACCCCCGAACCCGGTGGTGGACACCGGAAGTAAGGGCTGCTGTCAAGCTGAAGAAGGAGTCCTATCGAGCCATGTTGGCTCATGGTACTTCAGAAGAAGCTGACAGGTACCGGCAGGCCAAGCGAACTGCAGCCCAAGTGGTTGTGGAGGCAAAAACTCGGGTCTCTGTATGTATTTAGTGTTTTAAAGAGCAGAGGACATCACACTTAAAATAACTTTTTGTGTTTCAGAGTGGAGACTCAGCAGCAGAAAAATGAAATGAAAAATATCGGCGAAGGTGGGGTGTTTGGACCGGGGGGGGGGGGATGTGTGTACCGGGGGGGGCTTCCTCTTCACATTCATTTTTGTCACAACTTTATTTTTAATTTAGTGTTTTAAAGAGCAGAGGACATCACACTTAAAATAACTTTTTGTGTTTCAGAATGGAGACTCAATAGCAGAAAAATGAAATGAAAAATATCGGCGAAGGTGGGGTGTTTGGATTGGGGGGGGGATGTGTGTACCGGGGGGGGGGGGGGCTTTCTCTTCACATTCATTTTTGTCACAACTTTATTTTTAATTTAGTGTTTTAAAGAGCAGAGGACATCACACTTAAAATAACTTTTTGGGTTTCAGAATGGAGACTCAGCAGCAGAAAAATGAAATGAAAAATATCGGCGAAGGTGGGGTGTTTGGACCGGGGGGGTGGGGGGATGTGTGTACCGGGGGGGGCTTCCTCTTCACATTCATTTTTGTCACAACTTTATTTTTAATGTAGTGTTTTAAAGAGCAGAGGACATCACACTTAAAATAACTTTTTGTATTTCAGAATGGAGACTCAGCAGCAGAAAAATGAAATGAAAAATATCGGCGAAGGTGGGGTGTTTGGACTGGGGGGGGGGGGGGGGGGGGGGGATGTGTGTACCGGGGGGGGGGCTTCCTCTTCACATTCATTTTTGTCACAACTTTATTTTTAATTTAGTGTTATAAAGAGCAGAGGACATCACACTTAAAATAACTTTTGTGTTTCAGAATGGAGACTCAGCAGCAGAAAAATGAAATGAAAAACAGCTCAAAACAGTGTGACAAAAGAGGGAGACCTGGCCTCTTCTGCAATGATTTACAACATTTATTTAAGTAAATAAATTATGAGGATTAGTACATGTGAGTTAATGTGTGCTGTGTGTGCTGTGTGTTTGTGTGTGTGTGTGTGTGTACACAAGTCCTTCAACAATATATACAAAGATGAAGCCAGTCTGCAGGTCAGGGAAGAGTGTGCTGCTGTGTGGTCAGAACAGAACATCCTCATGTTTAGTTTAGTTTATTCATTTATTTAATCAGGGGCAATGCACAGTAAAACATTAATCCACAAAAGGAAAATATGCATGTGCCAGGTTATAGCAAAAAATGTTAATTTCCACCTGTAGTCCCTGGACAGGTTGACGTTATCAAATACAGACTATTAAAATTTACACAAGTAAAACATCAATAAATTTAAAACCAATTTCATTTGTACACGATGGTCACAGTCACACATACAATTACTGTTTGCCTCAGCCACTCAATGTGTACAAGCCCGCTGAGACAATAACCATGTTCTAGTAAGACGTCTAAACAAGCTATAGTCTGTACACGCCATGATCTCGCTCGGAAGAGTGTTCCAGAGGCTCACCGCTTTGTAAGAAAACGACTGCTGACCAAAAGTAGTTCTGCACCTTGGAATGATGCACTCTCCTCTGACTGTTGACCGTGTGGACCGAGAGATTTGTTCTGCACTCAGGGTAATAAACTTTCTCAGTGGGGGGGCAGCCAAGTTATGAATTATTTTAAATAATGAGGAGATTTAAGCTCTACCATCACCTGCCTGCAACAAGAAAACTGAACCAGTAAACTGTGCAAATCGTGCTCCCGGACATGATGCAATAGATTAATTTACGTGACTCGAAGCACGAATTGCCGTGAGACTGGGTTGGGTAAACACAAGTGTTGAAAATGTTACTGGTGAAATAGCCCAAGTGCCTGGTTCACTTTTAACGGTTTGAAGGAGAATACGTTTTCTTTGCACTGTTGTCAGAGAATTTAGTGTGTCCATCTCTGACAGCATGATGATGAATGTTTTATGCTTTTGTACAGTGAGATATTGTACTATTAAATACAGTTAGAAGCAAATACATTTTTTAGGACATTATCTTGGACTCTGACATAGTGAGTGTGGTTACATGGTATTTTTAATTCGGAATGGGTTTATTCTGAATTAAGCAGTGGTGGGCGCAGTCCGAAGCTAACATTTTCATTAGCGGATTAGCTGTTCAGCTAACTTTGAAAAACATTAGCAGACTAATTAGCTTCCACTAAATTTACACAATAGCGACTCTGGTTTCCGAGGGTACTTGAACGCCTCTCGTACGTGCTTCCGTTACTGTGCAAAGTAATGAAAAGTCTCTTCTTTGCGGTTAAACGCCAAAAACTGTTTCGAAAAAACATGGATTTTGTAATGCAAATAACTCCCGATCCATTTGTCTGATTGAAATGATTCAAAAACTGTTAGAAAGCCCCGGAACTCAAGGTTCCGGGGGTATTTGAATGACTCGTGTACGTGCTTGCGTCATGGCGCGACGTCAACAAATATTCCCCTATGCGCTCTCGGCGCTCGCGGAGAAAATAGAGAGGAGCAGAGCGGGCGCGCTGCAGAGCGCGAGCTGGTACCCCACGCCTATGAACCGTCAGATAGGTTAACAGGGGCGCCGATCTGAAACTCGGTGCGGGGCGCTGCGCGTCCTGTGTGAACTAGGCGTTAGCGGTTAGCGGTTATTGTTAGCTTCAGCTAGATCTTTTAGCAGTTTATCAGTGTGGCGTTATCGAAGCTAACTTTTCAGTTAGCGGAAGAACGGTTATCGAAACTAACTTTTTGGTTAGCTGTGCCCACCACTGGAATTAAGTAATTCAAGAATATATTCATGAGCATCGTGTTTACATGGGAAAAACGAAGGATTAAATCCTCTCTCACGTCGGGGTGTGCCAATTGTTCTGATTGGACAAGGGGCGGCCATGACGTACTGACGTCTCCCGGAAGTAAACAGCGTTTCTATCGTCTTTCTTTCTGGATTAACTTTGACGCTGCACCTTTGAAAATGTCCGCGTTGTTAAGTGCCCGTCAATCCGCTCGTTTCATTATACCCAATTCTTCTAAATCTGCCATTACATACATCGTCTCCATACCAGTCGACATGCAGACAGCGGGCCGCCATCTTGGAAAATTGCGTCATCACGACGGAACATGCGCAGAACGACCAGAATGAAGTCACGCCTAATTAGCATATAAATCCGCTTCCAAAGGAGAATAAACTCACCGGTCTATTCAGATTTAAGCTGAACTCTGAATAAAGTTTTCAGTTGTCTACATGGTCATTTAAGAGTAGAATTAGGCCGCCTTCGGATTTATCAAGTGATAAAAAGTCATATGTAAACACATGGATTATGGACAAAACACCAACTGAATAAAATCAAAACAACTGACTAACTGAAGGTTAATTGACACCAAAAATAGTCATTAGTTGCATCTCAACCCGAAGAATTATTAACGTTTTAAAGGGGCTGTATCATGCAAAATTCACTTTCTGTATGTTTTAACCTTGTTATATAGTTATGTACTCACCAAAAACACCCCCAAAGCGTTTTTTTTTTTCATCGTGCCTGCATGTTTGAGCTTTCCTCGTGTTTCTGCTGCTCAGAGAGGCAGCTCCTCCCGCACCCGTGAAAACGCTCCCATGTTCACGTCACACGGTGAACATGGCTTCCCTGAGCCCCCCTCCCGCAGGCCCTCGGCAATCAGCTTTGTTGCTTTTTGTAACTCCGATTTCGAGGATAAACTTTGACCATCGTCTGAAAGCAACAGTCAAGCAAGAGCAAGAGTCTTAAGGGTCTGCGCTTGGTGAGTTTCTCACAGGAAAAGACGTTTTTGCGGGTGGAGAAGCTAGAGCTAAAGAGCAAAAGCTAGCCAGCGTACTTGTTTTGAAGTGCTGATTGGCTGAAGTACGCCGTCAGTCAAAGTCCACAGGGGGAGAGGTGGGATTTTCAGTGAAACGGAGCGTTTTCTCTTCCGGGTTTCAGAATTAGCCCCAGAAAATCTTTTATTTCACACAAAATTACTTTTCCTTAGCGCCAAAAATAAACTATTACCATGTTAATGCCATTTCTAGGGTTTGGACTAGCTAAAAAAGCATGATACAGCCCCTTTAACAAAAGCACACAAACACACGTCAATAATCTTGAGACAGGTGAAAAGAACCAGCTGCTTGTCCAGGAAGTCACCAGTGAAATGATCATAGTCCCTCAGTTTCTGAAAGCGATTGATCCAGTACTGCGCATGGTGTTTTCTTAAGAAAGCCCTCCAGCCCTCGATACGTTGGTTGTGGGTGCCAGGTCCAAAAATGAAGCAATTTCTTGCGTAACTGTCATTGTGATCAAAGCGCAAGAATCTTTGCATGTCTTTCATTGTGCCATTCTGTTCCCATGTCGGTACGGATTCTGGCTGCCGTCCCACCCCTTTGTTCAACTTCAGAAATAAAATGTCCAGTAATAATCTTTGGGTTGCTGTTGGTGCCAAATGATCATCCTGGAAAAGCCATCTATTGCACCGTTAATGCAAATTCCATATGGCTTGAGTTTGTCATAAGAGTCCACATGCCAAATAAAATTTGGACCTGGATTATGATTTAGCCGACGTCTGAGCCGATTTCGCCATCTCAACTTCACACTTCTGAGATCCAGAATTCTCATCAAATGTCTCACTGTGTTATGGGTAACCAGTCCCTCCTGTATGCACCTAAGGTGCTGCAGTTTGTATCCATGTAGTTTTCCATAGGTTTGTAGCTGTTCCACAAGAAAAAGTGCAACATCAAGAATGTCACTTTGATTTTTCGGTCTGTAAAGACTCATTGTTGACATAATCCGTCGTAGAGTACGAATGCTGATAACAATCCCATCAACGGTACTCAGCAAGAGCAGTATTTCACTGTGGTGTAATCCTAAAGAAAAATATGACTTGATTTTGTCACACAAATGTTCCCTGTCCACATCCATAGTGGCAGACAGTCAGTGATTTTCTGAAATCCTCCAAAGTCTTTGGACTGCAGTCCTGTCACCGTAGATGGGAAGAAGTCTTCATCCACAACTTGAGCCAGAGATGTTAGTCTGCAAACATAATGACATGATCAATATTAAAATAATGTCATTCTTTCATACAATACTCAAATGTATTAAATCACAGGGTTTTTACTCCTGAGGAGCCGCTGTCCTGCATGCTTTAGAAATTCACAGTCAAACACACCCGATTAGAATGATTGGGTAGCTTGCTAAGGTCTACAGAGGCCTGATAATTGACTTTAAATCAGCAGTATGTAAATCACAACAATGCAATTCCCCACTGACTTTGGTGGGTGAGTTTGATTGGTAAAATAAATTCCTGAATCAGTGCAACAAACACCCTTGACATAATGAATTAAATAGTGAAATGAACATTGATGTTTTTCATATGTATTCTAATGAATTGATGACACATTTAAGTATTTAATTCTAATTTTCATGAATTGAGGACACATTTATTTACTTATTTATTTATTTAGCCCTCTTTAGATAGTGCTGCAATTTGCAGTCCCTGCTGGTAGCTGGCTGCAGACAGACATTTTCTGTTGCTTGAAAGAGACTTTTCATGAAAATGAGCTTGTGGCATATTACTTAAATCACACTGATGATAAAGAGGCCCAGTTTGTGTGTTGATTACATATTGTTTAAGATTGATTGTTGCCGGAAGTTCCAATCTGTGAATTATAACAGGGCAACGATATCGTTGTCACTAATGAGATGGCTCCAGCACCCCGCAATAGAAAATGAATGAATGAATAAGTTCCACTTTTGCACCTAAACAAACTAGCAATATTCAGCCACTTTGCAGTGATCTACCGATGTTTAAGGTGTTAGTTGATGGTTAAATGGACAAGACGTGACAGCATCCATTCATTTTTAAACATTAGCTGCTAGCATCGCGCCTGCACGCTTCAGCTGCGTCATATCAAAACACGGTAAAATGTAGATCAATGTCCGGAGCTGAAGTTGTGATTTGATAAAGGAGCTGATTGCGTGATTAAATCCTATCTTGAAGCTGAGACTCTGCAGTTAGCTTCATACTAGCTTAAGTGCACAACAGCCTGCCTTTTCATTTCGTCAGCAAAAGTTACTGTGTTGACTTGACAGTATGAAGTATTACTTACTTTGTCACTTCTTAGCTTAGAAATACATTCCTCCAGAATCTTTTGGCTTCTTAAGAATGAATAAAGAGCCTCGGCGTGGCTCTCCATCCTCTCGAAGCAGCGTGCGCTCCTCTCCAGGCTGGAGAGCAGGAAGTGACCACTTATCTCGTAATAACGAGAAAACTATTTCATTATAACGAGAAAACTATCTCGTTATAACAATATAGCCTAGGGGGGAGGAGGGATGAGGGGGCAGGAGCGAATTTGGACATTCATGAGCCAAAGTTGACCAATAGCAACAGATCTCTTAACCAATCATGACACAGGGTTTTTTTTTGTTGCCCTGTGTTCTTTCATCCAGTGGGTGTTCTGAATGAAGCGAGACAGGCTGGCTGAGTGCTAATCAGTTTTTCACACCTCTACAGTGCTGTGTGTGTTCCCTCCTAAAGCTAGGTTTACACTTGCACGACTTTTTGCCACGATGTTGTCGTAGCAAGGCGTGCCAATCTGGAGTCACCGAACTGGCAGGCTCCCGCACTGTTCACGACCAGTTCACGTATAGTTCAGGAATGCGCACGAATGTGCGCCCGTCAGTGTCACGGACTGGCACGGCGCATTCACGCATAGTTTGCGCATAGTTCGCGTGCTTCCCGCATTGGCACGACGTTTCGTTTCGTTTCGTTTATTTTGTTCTTATTTTTCATGGTAAGCATTAAAAGTAAATACATTTATCTTATACAAATTATGAAAGAAAAAAAGAAAAAGCAAGTACATACCATGAAGTAAAGAACAGGAGTAGGTTGAAGAACAGTGTCTTATTTAACCCCTACCCCATTCTCGTAACATAAATACAATATTGTAAAAACAATATCTTATCGTAAAATACATAGATGACCTTATGTGACTTAAATCATACACTCTGAAGAGAACACAAATATACATCTTAATTTTCACACTTTTTCATATAATAGCATAATTGACTGTTTAAACTTAAAATTGATCAATATTTAAACATTTTTTCATTTCGTTTTCCATTCCATTCCATATTTTATCGCCAGCCACAGAAATATAAATTGTTTAAGTGTTGTTCTTGCATATGGTTGTTCAAAATCATACATCCTTCTACCAGTAAAACTTTTTGTTGTAAAAAGGGTTTGGAGCCCGCTTGGCAACAAATTCTGCCTGGCTTTAAACATAACCAACAATGTTTGCAACGTAATTAAATCTTTCAATTTTAATAGTCCCGACTTCAGAAACAGTTCATGTGTGTGCTCCTTTGGAGAAACTCCGTGAAGAAGTCTAATTGCCCTCTTTTGTAAAGAAATTAATGACAAGAAATTTGATTTAGAAGTATTTCCCCAAACTTCTGAACAATACATGAAATATGGTAAAATTAATGAACAATAAAGAATCCTTCTTGTTTTGTAATTCAGAATATACTTGACCTTACTTAAAACAGCAAGGTTTCTGCAAATTTTCTTTTTGATTTGACCAATATGTGGCTTCCACTTTAATTTATCATCAATGATAACTCCTAGAAATCTGAATTCTGAAACTCTTTCCAGATTGGTTCCATTCAAACTTAAATTACCATTTTCCGAACTTTTATGATTTGTAAACAACATATATTTAGTTTTTGTAACATTTAATGAAAGCTTATTTACATTGAACCATTTCTGAAGTAGAACCATTTCTTGTTCCACATTTTTTACCAATGTGTCTAAATCCTTGCCAGAGCAAAAAAAAAATTGTGTCATCAGAAAAAAGAACAAAACATAATATAGTAGACACTGTATAAATATCAATGATATATAAAATTAAAAGTTTAGGCCCCAAAACAGAACCTTGTGGGACTCCACATGAAATTCTTTGTCGACTAGATAAATAGCCATCAAACTCAACATACTGCTCTCTGTTTTGCAAATAACTTTCTACCCATTTTAGTACTATCCCCCTGATTCCATATGCTTGTAATTTAGTTAACAATATATTGTGATTCAGAGTATCAAAGGCCTTTTTGAGGTCAATAAAGACTCCTATTGTATAATTTTTATTTTCCATTTCTGTTGTTATGTCCTCTGTAATTTTCATGAGTGCACTCTAAAAAATGATTCCTTGGGTTAGTTAGTTGAGCTTAACATCATGAGCTTTTTCGGCATAAAAGAATAAGGTTGTTACATGGACTTATTATAGCAAGGTGGTAATTTGTTTTAAGAGGTTAGTCCGGCTGAAAATATTGGGTTCGCTCGTTGAGCTTAAAATCAAGAGCTTTGTCAAAATAACATTCTAAATTTGATACATGGGGATTTATTATAACAAGATGGTGACTTACTTTAAGAAGTTGGTCCAGCTTGAAATCAGAAACTGTGTCAAATTAAATATGTATGTATATTTTCAACAAAACCTGTCAAATTCAAATTGAAAAAAACTTCATTTTTCCCCAAGGGCAATTCAAAGGCCTGAAATCAACTGCACCTCATTCATTGTCTGAGCTGAATCAGGGACTGAAATTTTGCTGTATATTGAGTTTCCCATCAGTTTGCCCAAATCTGTTTTGTTAAATTAAATGAGTCAGACAAAACAAACAAAAGTTTTCATATTAATATTTTAGGGCTGAAAAATATCTGGAAATAAAATGTCAATTGAATTTTTCTCAATTTACTTTACTAAATTAATAAAAAAAAAGGACCTTTGTTTTCCAAATTACATTTCTGCCAGCTGTACATATAATTGTCTAAAATTGTAAAACTGCAGAAATCGTGGATAATTTTATTACCTAGTACAGTAGCCCATACTAGGAATTTGTTCAGGTGAAAGGTGCAGAGATAAAATAAAATTGCATATTTAAAGAGAACAAAAAAAATAGGGCAGAAGTATAAAATATAAATATCCATCTATCCATCCATCCATCCATTTTCTACCGCTTATCCGGGGCCGGGTCGCGGGGGCAGCAGTCTCAGCAGGGATGCCCAGACTTCCCTGTCCCCAGACACTTCCTCCAGCTCCTCTGGGAGGATCCCGAGGCGTTCCCAGGCCAGCCGAGAGACATAGTCTCTCCAGCGTGTCCTGGGTCTTCCCCGGGGTCTCCTCCCAGTGGGACATGCCCGGAACACCTCCCTAGGGAGGCGTCCAGGAGGCATCCTAAACAGATGTCCGAGCCACCTCAGCTGGTTCCTCTCGATGTGGAGGAGTAGCGGCTCTACTCCGAGCTCCTCCCTGGTGACTGAGCTCCTCACCCTATCTCTAAGGGAGCGCCCAGCCACCCTACGGAGGAAGCTCATTTCGGCCGCTTGTATCCGGGATCTTGTCCTTTCGGTCATGACCCAAAGCTCATGACCGTAGGTGAGGGTGGGAACGTAGATTGACCGGTAAATCGAGAGCTTCACCTTTCGGCTCAGCTCCTTCTTCACCACGACGGACCATCACCATCACTGCAGCCGCTGCACCGATCCGCCTGTCAATCTCACGCTCCATCCGTCCCCCACTCGTGAACAAGACCCCAAGATACTTGAACTCCTCCACTTGGGCTAGGGTCTCTCCACCAACCTGGAGGGGGCAAGCCACCTTTCTCCGGTCGAGGACCATGGCCTCGGATTTGGAGGTGCTAATCCTCATCCCTGCTGCTTCACACTCGGCTGCGAACCGCCCCAGTGCATGCTGTAGGTCCGGGTTCGATGAAGCCAACAGGACAACATCATCTGCAAAAAGCAGAGATGAAATCCTGTGGTTCCCGAACCGGAACCCCTCCGGCCCCTGGCTGCACCTAGAAATTCTGTCCATGAAGATTATGAACAGAACCGGTGACAAAGGGCAGCCCTGCCGGAGTCCAACATGCACCGGGAACAGGTCCGACTTACTGCCGGCAATGCGGACCAGACTCCTACTCCGGTCATACAAAGACCGGACGGCCCTTAACAAGGGGCCCCGGACTCCGTATTCCCGGAGCACCCCCCACAAGACACCACGAGGGACACGGTCGAATGCCTTCTCCAAATCCACAAAACACATGTGGACTGGTTGGGCAAACTCCCACGAACCCTCGAGCACCCTATGGAGGGTATAGAGCTGGTCCACTGTTCCACGGCCAGGACGAAAACCGCATTGTTCCTCCTGGATCCGAGGTCCGACTATCGGTCGGATCCTCCTCTCCAGTACCCTGGAATAGACTTTCCCGGGGAGGCTGAGGAGTGTAATCCCCCTATAGTTGGAGCACACCCTCCGGTCCCCCTTTTTAAACAGGGGGACCACCACCCCGGTCTGCCAATCCAGAGGCACCGTCCCCGACAGCCACGCGATGTTGCAGAGACGTGTCAACCAAGACAGTCCCTGCACATCCAGAGACTTAAGGTACTCAGGCCGAATCTCGTCCACCCCCGGTGCCTTGCCACCGAGGAGCTTGCCAACCACCTCAGTGACTTCAGCTTGGGTGATGGACGAGTCCACCTCTGAGACCTCAGCCTCTGCTTCCTCCACGGAAGACGTGGCGACGGGATTGAGGAGGTCCTCGAAGTATTCCTTCCACCGTCCAACAATATCCCCAGTTGAGGTCAGCAGCTCCCCACCTCCACTGTAAACAGTGTTGGCGGAGACCTGCTTTCCCCTCCTGAGGCGCCGGACGGTTTGCCAGAATTTCTTCGAGGCCGACCGATAGTCCTCCTCCATCGCCTCCCCGAACTCCTCCCAGACCCGAGTTTTTGCCTCCACAACTGCTCGGGCTGCAGTTCGCTTGGCCTGCCGGTACCCGTCAGCTGCTTCGGGAGTCCCATGAGCCAGCAAGGCTCGATAGGACTCCTTCTTCAGCTTGACGGCAGCCCTTACTTCCGGTGTCCACCACCGGGTTCGGGGGTTGCCGCCACGACAGACACCGGAGACCTTACGACCACAGCTCCGAGCAGCTGCTTCGACAATGGAGGTGGAGAACATGGTCCACTCGGACTCAATGTCCCCAGCCTCCCTCGGGACATGAGAGAAGCTCTCCCGGAGGTGGGAGTTGAAAGCCATGCTGACAGAGGGTTCCGCCAGACGTTCCCAGCAGACCCTCACAACACGTTTGGGTCTGCCAAGTCTGTCCGGTTTCCTCCTCCGCCAGCGAATCCAACTCACCACCAGGTGGTGATCGGTCGACAGCTCTGCCCCTCTCTTCACCCGAGTGTCCAAAACACGCGGCCGGAGGTCAGATGACATGACAACAAATTCGATCATCGACCTCCGACCTAGGGTGTCCTGGTGCCAAGTGCACTTATGGACACCCCTGTGCTCGAACATGGTGTTCGTTTTGGACAAACTGTGACTAGCACAGAAGTCCAATAACAGAACACCACTCGGGTTCAGATCGGGGAGGCCGTGCGATCCAATCACCCCCTTCCAGGTCTCACTGTCGCTGCCCACGTGGGCGTTGAAGTCCCCCAGTAGAACAATGGAGTCCCCAGTCGGAGCACTGTCCAGCACCCCTCCCAGGGACTCCAAGAAGGCCGGGTACTCTGCACTGCTGTTCGGCCCGTAAGCCGAGACAACAGTGAGGCACCTATCCCCGACCCGAAGGCGCAGGGATGCAACCCTCTCGTTCACTGGGGTGAACTCCAACACATGGCGGCTGAGCTGTGGGGCTACAAGCAAACCCACACCAGCCCGCCGCCTCTCACTGCGGGCAACGCCAGAGAAGTGGAGAGTCCAGCCCTTCTCGAGAGGTTGGGTTCCAGAGCCCAGGCTATGTGTGGAGGTGAGCCCGACTATATCTAGCCGGTACCTCTCAACCTCCCTCACAAGCTCGGGCTCCTTCCCCGCCAATGAGGTGACATTCCATGTCCCTAGAGCCAGTCTCTGTGTCCGGGGATCGGGTCGCCGGGCACCCTGCCGTCGGCTGCCACCCAATCCACACTGCACCCGGCCCCTACGGTTCCCTCGGTGGGTGGTGAGCCCACCGGAGGTCAGGCCCACGTCGTCCCTTCGGGCTGAGCCCGGCCGGGCCCCGTGGGCAAAGACCCGGCCACCAGGCGCTCGCTTACGAGCCCCAACCCCAGGCCTGGCTCCAGGGTGGGGCCCCGGCTGCGCCATACCGGGCGACGTAACGACCTTTGTTCTTTTTCTTCTCATAGGGGGTTTTGAACTGCTCTCAGTCTGGCCCGTCACCCAGGACCTGTTTGCCATGGGAGACCCTACTAGGGGGCATAAAGCCCCCCGGCAACATAGCTCCTGGGATCATGCGGGCTCTCAAACTCCCCCACCACGTTAAGGTGGCAGTTCTAGGGGGAGAAAATATAAATATAAAATATAATAAATAAATAAAAATAAATAAAAGGGGAGCAATTCTGACAGTTACAGGCTCCTTAGAATTAGAATAAACATATTAGAAAAATAGATATTTATGAATAACATGTAAATGAACACTGATGGATGAACAAACAATAAGACAGTTGCATAAATAACAGTACAAATATAAAACCAAGCATCAAATCAAACTTAAAATCCTACAACAGATAAAAGGGACATTAATTTAAAGTCTTTTTAAAAAGAGAGATCTTGAGCCTGCTTCTAAAACATGAACATTCTCTGCAGCATCAGGTTCCTCAGCAGGTTGTTGAGCTGGAAATCAGCCTCACAGCAGGTTCTTGTTTCAGCGATTACAGTTTTTCACAATTGCTAAAACACTAAACCCCACTGCCTGAACCAAACTCTCAGTGGCCTAAACTCATTTTTCGAATCAAACACTCTTTTGGCAAAAACTTAAACACTGTTCAGGTCCGATGCTCAATTTGCAAAATCCATCTGCTCTTTTTTGCAAAATCTTAGACACATTCTCAGTCACTAAACACATTTCACAACATTTTTGCAAAATTGTAATCACTGGCAGCAAAATGTGAACACAACTCCAACACAGCCCTCATCTTTTACACACAGCAACTCAAAATTGAACACACATATTTCTAATGATGTGATCAGACCAAGTGCGCACAGAGACAAGATGCTGGAGACTGAATCTCCATGACCGTGAACATGCAGTAGTGTGCTTTTGTTATGTTAGTTTTGTATTTATTTTTTGTTATGACAGTGAATTCAGATGTCACTTTGACTTAGATGCTTTTTTTTTTTTTTTTTTTGCTAAATGCATTCACAATGTGTAAAATAAACATTTTCTGTGCACTACGCACTCTTAAAACTGCTGGGTTACTGTAAAAATAACCCACATTGGGTACAAAAGTGTCATGGCCAGCCCCCCGGCCTCCTCGTAGGGAGGCCGTTTGTTTGTTTTTCAGGTGGGCGGCACTGGAGCGGGTTTTCGGAGGCGTGGTTCCAGCTCATCAGCCAGATGAGGGTCAGCTGCTCTCGTCCCTATTTAAGTGGCATCCTTGGCTGGAATCGGCGCTGGATCTTAACCTCTGCTACAGTGTGTTAGACGTGCCTGCTTCGACCTGCTCTCGTGATCTGTGTATTCACCTTTTTTTCCCTCTGCTCGCAGTCTGGGGATCCGCTCCGCCTGCCGCTCCTGCCGCCTGCCTGCTCCTAGTTCCTCCGGACTCGGAACCAACCTTGGACTGAAAATTGCCGAGAGTCATCCCGTACCCTGCTTGGCCCGGCTCAGCTTCTGGGCTCACCTTTTGTTCAAATAAATCCTTTTTGTACCCGCCATCTGTTCTCCCGTGTCGTCTGCGCCTGAGCCTCCGACCCCAAACGTAACAGTAAGATCCAGCCAAGATGAGCTCAGCAGACGGCAACCCCGGGAGAGACCAGGTACCTTCGGCTCCGCAGTCTGTGGCGAAGAAGCTGGCCGAACACGACAAAGTACTGGGAACAATGTTTGGCCAGGTCTCCCGTTTGTCCGAGCAGGTTGCTGGGATCGCCGAACACCTGGCTGCCTCATCAGCGGTCTCCGCGGTGGCTCCTCCCCCCGCCCCGGTCCCGGCTCCGGCTCCGCAGATGATGGCTCCATTCCGGGAGCCGAATGCGCCCACACCGGAGCGGTACGCTGGAGACCTTGGTTCCTGCCAGGCCTTCCTCACGCAGGTTTCTCTCGTGTTTGAGCTGCAGCCGCTATCTTATCCCTCCGACCGGTCTCACATCGCTTACCTAATCGGGCTCCTCTCCGGCCCGGCAAGGGCGTGGGGAACGGCATTGTGGGAGAATCAGTCGCCGGCTTGTCGGACTTATCAAGCCTTCACGGAGGAGATGAAGAGGAATTTTGACCACCCGGTGAAGGGCAGAGACGCGGGGGACAGGCTCATGATTATCCGCCAAGGAAGCCGCAGTGTGGCCGAGTACGCCATCGAGTTCCGGACTCTAGCCGCGGGGAGTGGATGGAACAGCAGCGCTCTCCAGTGCGCGTTCTTACGGGGCCTGCAGGATGACTTGCAGGACGAACTGGCCACCCGAGAGCGACCTCCCGATTTGGACAGCTTGATTTTTTTGTGCACCAGCTTGGACAACCGCATCAGAGAACGCCGTCGGGTGCGAGCGAGCCGCGTCCCGGCTTCCGTAGTTTCTGCGCCGAATCAGCCAGCGGGAACGGGGGCGACGGTCTCGGCTTCGGAGCCAGAGCCCATGCAGATCGGCCGGATCCAGCTCTCCTCGCAGGAGAAGAGGAGGCAGCGCCGGGCCACAAACGCCTGTCTCTACTGCGGCGGCTCTGGACATTATGTCGCCGAGTGCCCCAAGCGGCCGCTAAAAGATCAGGCTCCCCTGTAGATGCGGGGCTGCGGGTGAGCCGAACTTCCATCAAGACCCCTCAACGATTTCAGGTAACCGGCACTCTCTGTTATCTCACCCAGTCTGTTCCTGTTGCTGCTCTGGTGGATTCAGGTGCAGAGGAAAGTTTCATGGACATCCAGCTAGCTCGCCAGCTGGACATTCCCTGTGTTCCGCTGGAGTCTGAGCTAGCTGTGAGGTCGCTAAACGGGCTCCATCTGGCTCAGGTCAGCCACAAGACCTGTCCGGTGGATTTGGTGCTCTCTGGAAATCATCATGAGACTCTGACCTTCCATCTCATTGACCACTCACAGCCCCCGCTGGTGCTGGGTTTCCCGTGGCTGCGTAAACACAACCCCCGCATTGACTGGATTAAGGAGGAGATTGATTCCTGGAGCCCATTTTGTTTAAGTAACTGTTTACGTTCTGCACTCACTCCACATGTCTCTCTGCAGTCCTCCCCGCCAGAACCGGTAGATCTGTCAGCAGTCCCTGAGGCGTACCACGACCTGGTCCAAGTGTTCAGTAAGAGCAAGGCCCTCTCTCTGCCGCCACACCGACCTTACGACTGTCCCATTGATCTGCTTCCAGGAGCCACATTGCCCCGCAGCCGGCTGTACAATTTGACCCGGCCTGAGCGCGCCGCCATGGAGACCTACATTCAGGAGTCCCTGGCGGCTGGGACCATTCGTCCCTCTTCTTCTCCGGTGGCAGCGGGGTTTTTCTTCGTCGGCAAGAAGGACGGCTCTCTGAGACCCTGCATTGATTTCAGAGGTCTAAATGACATCACCGTAAAGAACTGCTACCCGCTGCCCTTGCTTAGCTCGGCCTTCCTTCCCCTGCACGGCACCACGGTGTTCACGAAACTGGATCTCCGCAACGCCTATCACCTGGTCCGCATTCGTGAGGGGGATGAGTGGAAGACCGCGTTCAACACTCCGCTGGGCCATTTTGAGTACTTGGTTATGCCATTTGGACTCACTAACGCTCCTGCGGTTTTTCAGAACCTCATGAATGATGTGCTCCGAGACTTCATTGACCGCTTCGTTTTTGTGTACCTTGACGATGTCCTGATCTACTCCCGCAGTACTGAGGAACACATCCAGCATGTCCGTCTGGTCCTGGAGAGACTCCTGAAGAACCACCTGTATGTGAAGGCCGAGAAGTGAGTTCCATCAGTCCACTGTGTCCTTCTTGGGTTTCATCATCTCACAGGGAGAGACTTGCATGGATCCAGCTAAGCTGGCGGCGGTACAGGAGTGGCCTGAGCCGGAGAATCGGAAGCAGCTTCAACGGTTCCTGGGTTTTGCCAACTTCTACCGCCGGTTCATCAGGAACTACAGTAAGGTGGCCGCACCCCTCACTGCTCTCACGTCCACCATTCGTCCGTTTGTTTGGTCCCCAGAGGCTGCGAAGGCCTTCCAGGAACTCAAGGTTCGATTCACTACAGCTCCCATACTAATTCAGCCTGATCCCAGTCTCCAGTTTGTGGTGGAGGTAGATGCCTCGGAGACCGGTGTGGGAGCCATTCTGTCCCAACGCCCTACCTCGGACAACAAGCTGCACCCCTGTGCCTTTTTTTTCTCGCCGCCTCTCACCAGCAGAACGCAATTATGACATCGGCAACCGAGAGCTTCTGGCGGTCAAGCTGGCGTTGGAGGAGTGGAGGCACTGGCTGGAGGGAGCTGAGCAGCCATTCATAGTGTGGACTGATCACAAGAACCTTGAGTATGTGCGCTCTGCTAAACGTCTGAACTCCCGTCAGGCCCGTTGGACTCTGTTTTTTGGGCGTTTCAACTTCACCTTGACCTACCGCCCGGGGTCGCGTAACATCAAGCCAGATGCTCTGTCACGCCAGTTTGCCACCGAGGACTCCCCATCAGAACCAGGTTCCATCCTTCCCCAGTCCTGCACTGTCGGATCTCTCACATGGGAGGTGGAATCCCTAGTGCAACAGGCTCAACTGCACGAGCCAGGTCCAGGTAACGGCCCCGCTAACTGCCTGTTTGTGCCCAGCTCTGTCCGCTCTCAGGTCCTGCAGTGGGGACACTCTTCCCAGCTTTTCTGCCACCCTGGAGTCACCCGCACGTTGGGAGTTCTACAACAGAGGTTTTGGTGGCCATCGATGGACAAGGACACGCGGGAGTTTGTGGCGGCCTGCGTTGTCTGCGCCCGGAATAAGACATCCACTCGGCCCTGTTCTGGCCTCCTTCAACCCTTGCCATTGCCCAGTCGGCCGTGGTCCCATATTGCACTGGACTTCGTCACTGGCCTGCCTCCCTCCAACGGTAAAACCACAATCCTCTCTATTGTGGACAGGTTTTCCAAGGCTGCCCACTTTGTCGCCCTCTGTAAGCTGCCATCGGCCAAGGAGACAGCAGACCTGCTCGTCACTGAAGTGTTCTGCGTTCATGGCATCCCTGTGGATATCGTGTCCGACCGGGGACCACAGTTCACATCGGAGGTTTGGAGGGCATTTTGTTCGGCGTTGGGAGCCAAGGTGAGCCTGTCTTCTGGTTTCCATCCCCAGTCTAATGGTCAGACGGAGCGCCTAAATCAGGAGATGGAGGCCCTGCTCCGGTGTGTTACTGCGGAGGATCCTGCGGCCTGGAGCACTCACCTGCCGTGGGTGGAATACGCGCATAACTCGCTGGTTAGCTCCTCCTCGGGCTTGTCCCCGTTTCAGTGCTCCCTGGGGTACCAGCCCCCTCTGTTCCCATCCCAGGAACAGGAGTTGGCGGTTCCTTCCGTTCAAGCAGCTATGAGGAGATGTGAACGGGTCTGGAAGAGGGCGCGGACCGCCCTGCTCAGGTCTTCCCGCAGAATGGAGCAGCAGGCCAACCGCAAGCGGACTGCCGCTCCCACCTATTCCCCTGGACAGAAGGTCTGGTTGAGGGCCAAGGACCTGCCCCTTCGGGTTGAATCCCAGAAGCTGGCCCCTCGCTTTGTGGGACCATTCGAAGTGGAGAGGATCATCAATCCCTGCGCGGTGCGTCTCAAGCTTCCCTCGTCCATGCGCATCCACCCCACTTTCCACGTCTCCCAGATCAAGCCTGTGGCCGAGAGTGACCTGGTCCCCCCTGTCCGTGCCCCGCCTCCGCCCAGGATGTTGGATGGCGGCCTGGTTTATACGGTGCGGCGGCTTCTGGATGTGCGCCGCCGGGGTCGAGGGGTTCAGTACCTGGTGGACTGGGAGGGTTACGGCCCTGAGGAGCGTTCCTGGGTCCCCCGGGGCCGCATTATGGATCCCAGTCTCGTCCGGGAGTTTCATCGCCGCCATCCTGGGCGATTGGTGCATGTGCCTGGGGGCACACGTAGGAGGGGGGGTACTGTCATGGCCAGCCCCCCGGCCTCCTCGTAGGGAGGCCGTTTGTTTGTTTTTCAGGTGGGCGGCACTGGAGCGGGTTTTCGGAGGCGTGGTTCCAGCTCATCAGCCAGATGAGGGTCAGCTGCTCTCGTCCCTATTTAAGTGGCGTCCTTGGCTGGAATCGGCGCTGGATCTTAACCTCTGCTACAGTGTGTTAGATGTGCCTGCTTCGACCTGCTCTCGTGATCTGTGTATTCACCTTTTTTTCCCTCTGCTCGCAGTCTGGGGATCCGCTCCGCCTGCCGCTCCTGCCGCCTGCCTGCTCCTAGTTCCTCCGGACTCGGAACCAACCTTGGACTGAAAATTGCCGAGAGTCATCCCGTACCCTGCTTGGCCCGGCTCAGCTTCTGGGCTCACCTTTTGTTCAAATAAATCCTTTTTGTACCCGCCATCTGTTCTCCCGTGTCGTCTGCGCCTGAGCCTCCGACCCCACCCGTAACAAAAAGGGACCGAGCCACGCTGGGTTATTTCTACCCAGCCGTTTACAGTTTTTCACAATTGCTAAAACACTAAACCCCACTGCCTGAACCAAACTCTCAGTGGTCTAAACTCATTTTTCGAGTCAAACACTTTTTTGGCAAAAACTTAAACACTGTTCAGGTCTTATGCTCAATTTTCAAAACCGATCTGCTCTTTTTTGCAAAACCTTAGACACATTCTCAGTCACTAAACACATTTCACAACATTTTTGCAAAATTGTACTCACTGGCAGCGAAATGTGAACACAACTCCAACACAGCTGTCATCTTTTACACACAACAACTCAAAACTGAACACACACATTTCTAATGATGTGATCAGACCAAGTGTGCACAAAGACAAGATGCTGGAGACTGAATCTCCAGGACCGTGACCATGCAGGAGTCTGCTTTGGTTTTGTTTGTTTTGTATTTATTTTTTGTTATGACGGTCAATTTAGATATCACTTTGGCTTAGATGGGTTTTTTTTTCTAAATGCATTTCAAATACGTAAAATAAAAATTTTCTGTGCTACACACTCTGAAAACTGCTGGTTACTGTAAAAATAACCCACATTGAGTGGAATTGCTGACCCAGCGCTGGGTCCAAAAGGGACCGAGCCAAAGCTGGGTTATTTCTACCCAGCTGTTTGGGCTGAAGCTTTGACCCTGATGCTGGGTCAAGATTTATCAGCGGGTCTGGGAAGGTTACTTTACAGTAAAAATGTAAACCCTCAGAATTCAGAAACACGTGCCCTCTGCCATGCAAGGCTGTCAAACCCTCCACTGGAAGCCAGCTGGGGCTCAGGGCAGTTCATTGACATGTAGAGGAAAAGATTTGAACTAACAACCTCACAACTGCTAAACAACCACTTTACCAACTGAGCCACAGCCACACATGAGTATGAGGAGGGGGATGTCATATGTCTTTTCCTTCTTAGCCATTGCAATAACCTTTTGTGAGAACACAGGACTCCAGTTTTCTGTTGCGTTTGTTGCCAGAAGTCTCCAGATGCAAGAAGGAGAAGGAGCTGCAGGAGTGTTCAAAATGGTGATTTTGTTCAAATCATCAACTCACTCTGCTGGGTCGACACAATTCATCTAATTTGGGGTAAAAGTGACCCAATCTGCACAAAATCTAGGGCTATCCAGGAAATGGGTTGGGAAAATAACCCAGCAGGTTTCAAAGTGTGGACTGCTTGCTGTGTCCTCAGTTATTTCATGTAGCGTCTAATGAATGAGCTGAGGTGAACATGTTTTTACCTGCTGTGTCTGAGATCTGAACGCATAGTGTGGTTTTGATCACAAGAGAATTGGTTTTGAGGTGATAATTCGATTTTGACAGAAATGTCAGAGGTTTTTGTGAATGTAGTGTGGATTTTTGGATTTGTGTTTAAGGTTTTGAGAAAATGGATGGAGGTTTCAAGAAATGTGTTTTAGCAATTGTGAAAAACTGTAGGTTGAAGAGTTGACCCTGATGCTGGGTCAAGATTTATCAGCCGGTCTGGGAAGGTTACTTTACAGTAAAAATGTAATCCCTTAGAATTCACACACAAGTGCCCTGTCATGCAAGGCTGTCAAACCCTCCACTGGAAGCCAGCTGGGGTTCAGTGCAGTTCATTGACAGGGAGAGGAAAAGATTTGAATTAGCAACCTCACAACTGCCACACAACCAACTTAGCCACAGCCACACATGTCCATAGGGAGAGGGATGTCATACGTCTTTTCCTTCTTTGCCATTTCAATAATCCTCTGTGAGAACACAGGACTCCAGTTTCCTGTTGCATTTGTTGCCAGAAGTTTCCAGATGCAAGAAAGACAAGGAGTTGCAGGAATGTTCAAAATGGTGATGCTTGTCTTCCCTTCAGCCACAAAATAATCAACTCACTCTGCTGGGTCAAAACAATTCACCTCATTTTGGGAAAAAGTGACCCAATCTGCACAAAATCTAGGGCTACCCAGAAAATGTGTTGGGAAAATAACCCAGCAGGTTTAAGAGTGTGGACTGCTTGCTGTGTCCTCAGTTATTTCATGTAGAGTCTAATGAATGATCTGAGGTGAACATGTTTTTACCTGCTGTGTGTAAGATCTGAACGCATAGTGTGGTTTTGAACACAAGAGAACTGGTGTTGAAGTGATAGTTTGATTTTGACAGAAATGTCAGAGGTTTTGTGAATGTAGTGTGGATTTTTGGATTTGTGTTTAAGGTTTTGAGAAAATGGATGGAGGTTTCAAGAAATGTGTTCTGGCAATTGTGAAAAACTGTAATGTTCCTTCAACTTCAGCGATGCAGAACCTTGAAAGTCTCATCAGTCAGTCTCCAACAAATGAATCTGCACTATCAACATCCACCACCAGTGAGCTGCTTGCATCTGCCACTGTGCTTTCCACACCCAGTGTGAATGCTTTCGACAGTACAACAGACATGACCTCCGACCTGACAGACATTGTTAATGTCTGCATTAAACTTCGCAGAACAACTCTTTTGGATTACATGATAGCACAGTTCAAAGATCCTGTTTTACTGAGCTGCCCGTTGAAATTTTCATTCATTGATGAAATAGGAGCAGATGCAGATCGAGTATCTCGAGACACCTGTTCTGCATTTTGGACTGAATTACTGGATTGTGCAGCTGAAGGTCAAGAAATGAGAGTTCCATTACTTTCTCCAAAGTGGAAAGAGGAAGAATGGAAATCAATTGGCCGTATACTGGTGAAAGGTTTTCAGGACTATGGTTATTTCCCAAGTCGTCTGGCCCCAGCTTTCACAGTGGCACTCGTTTTTGGAGAGCATTCAGTGAGCCCTGAATTGCTTTTTGATTCTCTTCTATTTTACATTGGGCAAGAAGAGAGGGATCTTGTGAACAAGGCATTGATGGAAGAACATGAGGAGCTGCTGGATTTACTGGATCGCCTGCGTGCAAAATCAATCCCCACAAAAGAAAACTTGAAATCTACACTTACAGGTGTAGCCCACAAGCTGATCATTCAGCAACCAAAATACGCTCTTGATACAATGTCAGAGGTTGTGCAAACAGGGTTCGTGCATGTTTTCAAAAGCCTACAAAATATCCAACTAATGTATGAAAACACAAAACCCACAACAAAAAAGGTTCTGCAGTTATTGGAGGCCACCCCTGTGACACAAACAGAGAGTGTCTTATGTTACTTGCAACAGTATATCAGAGGACTGGATCAGGGAATGCTCAGAAAATTCCTGAGATTTACTACAGGCTCTGATGTGCTCTGTGTTGAGAAGCTGGAAATTATCTTCACATCTTTAGATGGAGTGGCACGGCAACCAATTGCGCATACATGTGGCCCTGTTCTGGAGCTACCTTGGACATATTTGTCCTTTCCAGAGTTGCGTGTGGAACTGGATAACATGCTCTGCAACAACAGCTGTTATTTCATGGATATTGCTTAGAGAAATGTTCACATCAAATGTGACATTCCTGCTCAAATGTCTTTTTGCAATGATATGCACTTGTACAAAATATGTGAATGGGTGAGGCATTTCAGTCAGTTGCACATTTCTGAAAAAAAAAAACCCTTGGATTTCACTCAGGGAAATGAATATGATAAAAGGAATGTGGTTTTGGGCCTGTGTGCCTCTGAGAAATGCATGTTTGATTAAATAAAGTTGTTGTGGGGAATAAATACTAAGCTGAATATAGATGTCCAAAAACATATTTCAAGGCAGGTATAAAAAAGGTAGCAATCAAAATCCATCTGCAGATGTCAAAAGTTTTTTTGTATTTTTTTTGTTTTGTTTTTTGTTCTGTTGACACATGATACAGCTTCTCAGCTGGCTTCACATTATTTGGTAATTTTGTCTGTTTCGAGGGCATTCATTGTTTCTTTTGGACTGTATTAATGTTTGAATACAATCTTTATGCAATTTACTAAATGATTTTCCTGGTTCACAGCAAAGAGTGGTTTTCAGGTTTGTAGTATTAAGACTTTGAAGTGCAATTCTTAAATGTTTGAATTGTTATAGCCTTTTCAAGATATGTTTACATGTTTTCATGGTGCTGTTAAACAAGGTTTACTTATTTTCTCATGGATGAGACGACACAAATTGATTGTTTAAAACAACTCTTTCAATGCACTGTTCACTTTGGGTTTTAAACTATTAACAGTTCAGTTACAGTGTCCCTGAAGTGAAGCATTAATTGTAAGAAGGGATTGCTGTTTTGCCATGTTCATAAAGACCAGCTTTTGTATTCAAACGTTACTGAGGATTGTTCATGAAATAAATGTTTATATTTCAAATTGGTGCCATGTTTATTTTCCAACCAAAAATTAGATTGTCATATTCGAAATCACAATTTTTCACTCAATTCCACACTCGATAAACTGTATATTTGAAATACATGTTATTGTATGACTATGGGGTTGGGTCAGTGGTGGTCTTGGAGTATTGTTTAATCTTGGCGAGCATCGTGAGCTCTGTCAAAGGTGTGTGTGTGTGTGTGTGTGTGTGTGTGTGTGTGTGTGTGTGTGTGTGTGTGTGTGTGTGTGTGTGTGTGTGTGTGTGTGTACTCGTTTTTCTATCCTTGTGGGGGCCAAATGTCCCCACAAGGATAGCAAAACGTGGAACGATGTGCCTTGTGGCGACCTTTTTCCGGTCCTAAGTAGGAGAAACAGTGTTTTCTTGACCATGTTGTTGTTACTGAAAAAAGTAAAAGTGCAAAAACATTTATTTAGGGTTAGGCTTTGTTGTGGTGTGGGTTAGGGTTAGGGTAAGGGTCAGGGTTAGGGGCTAGACATGAATGGGAGTCAATGGACGGTCCCCACAAGGATAGAAATACGAGACTGAGCGTGTGTGTGTGTGTGTGTGTGTGTGTGTGTGTGTGTGTGTGTGTGTGTGTGTGTGTGTGTGTGTGTAGCGGTTTAGGGGGGATTGGTATTGAAGGACATATACCCCTTTTCGACCAAACTGGTTCTAGGGCCAAATCGGGGCTAGTCCCAGCTTTGAACCGGTTCCTTGTGTTCGCACCAACCGCGGCCCTGGCTCTGGCCAAACCCACCCAATACCCAATACCCAATAAAAATTGTTGCACATATTACATCATCTCCATTCAATATAATATTAATATGGAAAAATCCATTTTTAAAAAAATTCAAATTGTTTTCACAAACCACCTAAATAGAAATATTCTGCATAAGGCCCTCTACCTGAAATAATATTCCCAAGAGATTTTACTGTACCAATTGTTAATACAAATTCAAGGAAAAATTACATCATCTCCATTCATTATAATATTAATATATAATATAATATAGAGCAGCAGCCCACTGACCACTTATACGCCTTTGACAAATATTCGGGTCCGTACATTGTTGTAAACGTGCCTCGTTTGCGACAATGTACGTGCGTTTCCAGGTTCTTCACTTCTCGTGTGCCTGTGGCATTTATTGTCGGTAATGCAGGGCTTGAATACCTCCGGCACGGTGCCGGAAATCCAGCGTAGAGATATTTAGTTTTTTTTTTTTTTGTCTTCTCTTGTAACCAGTCATTAAGTGACAGTTCTAACTACCAGTGGTACTCAGTGTTAAGGAGTTTTAGCCTATCAGAGCGAGTCAGGCAGGCCTTAAGTGTTTCGCACTTTGGACAAAGCATCTGATTGGTTTCAAGCCGTGCCCTGATCACTTCACTGGCTTCTCTCGTATCGAAGCAGCGCTAAATTTCCAGTGGTAGTTTGTGTAAATGGAGAAAATTACCAAAGTTATTTATCAAAATCAGTCTTTGTTTTTTGCTGTCATTAAGTGACGGTTGATAAGACAGAACAGTTGACCTCTCATGATGCTCCATCCCCTCACTCGAACCAACAGTGAAGTTCTCTGACAGCTGATACAGCAGGAGAGAGGAGCCGGAGTCGGACTGAGTGTGGAGTCCCAGGACAGGGCTGTCCCCAGGCCCGGAGCCCCACAGAGGAATACATGATCTGTAATAATTCTAAGTGTGGAGCCTGTTTGAGCTCCATTGCGAACAGAGGCAGATCGCCAGGTCAGAGCGCGCAGCCCGGAGGACGCGCTCAGAAACCGATCAGAAATTATTTTACGTGTCTTCGCTCCGTGGAGAACCGAGTCCGGCGGAGAGTTTGGAGTTCACATCCTGACAGTCCGTCCGTGTCCGTGGACGCAGGTTATTATATGGCTTGGGAAAAGGAAAAAAAAAATTCCTCCATCGTGTCTCATTCCTCTTATCGACATGTCGGTTAACTTCCCAAAAATGTTGGAAAACACTAAACAATAATAATAAGATGTTGGGGAAAGCTTTGTATTAGTATTGGAGCGGGTCTGATGGTTGGATGAAGATGAAGACCTGCATCGCTGTCAACGGGATTTAATAGTTCCGGATGGACGCGTTGCGCTGTCTGGTTTTTTTTTTGTTTTTTTTTTGCCCCCGAGTTGAAATGTGATACATTTCTCCATACTATACAGGGATTGGATTTTGGAAGAAATAATACATTTTTATAAAATTTGGATGTCAATCTCAAAAAAACAGTCTTTTCCACAGCATTTTGATGTCATGTTTAAAGGATAGTTTAACATTTTGATGAAGTATCCCTGGGCAACGCAAGAATGTTAGTTTTTGAGTTATGGTGTTATGGTGTCAAAGTGCACCAGATTATTGTAGTTTGACTGCAAATGTTCCAAACTGTCTTTTTCCCTGGACCGACAACCACCACCCCCAACTCCAAAAATATTTTCAGGCATACCATATTTCCCTGCTTCAAGCCCTGGTAACGTACTCACTTGTGTGGAGGAGAGGGAGGGGTGAGGCGAAGCGGGGCGGGTGGAGCAGGGTTAAGCTAGTTTTACACTTGCATGATTCTGTGGCATGCATTGGCACGAATCGAGTCGCAAACGGTCGCACACCACTCGTAAAGTTACGTGAAGTGTGCGTAAACCCGTCGTGACTGCGTGCCATGTCGGGACGAGAATTTTGAAATGTTCAAAACTTTGGCCACGACAAAATATCGCGACCGGGCCGTGAACTATGCGCCAACTGTCCGTGAACGCCTCGTGAACGCGTCGGGACAATGCAGGAGGAAGCGGGTACGCATGGCACGCACTGCCACGCGCTGTAACGAATAGTTCACGAACAGCCCAAGCTGAATTGCGCAACCACGTCAAAATGCTTCGCTCCTCCCTGGACAAATACGAAAAAGATGAAACGAAGAAGGATTGAGGTATGTGATAATTACAGTGGCGTGTGGAGTCTTGAGGCTTGTTGTGGTCATTAGGTTATAAAATGGTGTGCAATGACTGCAGAGAGCAGACAATTGCTAACGAGCATTGACAATTCTGACCACCATTTCCATGACTACGAATATGAACTGGACTCAGAAGCCAATTTGCCTGCAAATGTTTCTTGTGAATATTATACGGATGTTGAATTTAATAATGAAATTGAAATAACTGATGTATTTTCTTTAATTCACTTTAATTGTAGAAGTCTATAGTCAAATTTCAGTAAAATATCTGAATATTTAAAAAGGTTTAAAAACAGATTTACAGTCATAGCCCTGTCTGAAACCTGGTTAACTGATGAGAAAGGAGGAGATTTCTATTTTGAGGGCTATGAATTGTTTTATGTTAACCGAGTTAATAGGAAGGGAGGGAGTGTCGCTATTTATGTTTGTAGTGCTTTGAAGTGTAAAATAATTGAGTGTATGACGATTTCAGTGGACGATTTAATGGAATGCCTGACAGCTGAGATGGAAATTCAAAAACAAAAAAATATTGTGGTGACTTGCATTTATAGAACTCCAGGATCAAATGTACAACTATTTACATAAGAATTGGAACGATTACTCGAAAAATACAATGGTAATAAAAAGTTTGTAGTTTGTGGTGATTTCAATACTAATCTTCTTAACATATCGATTCATACTACTACTTAAGAGTTTTTTGATTTAATGACCAGTAGGGGCCTTTTCCCAGTCATTACTAGGCCCAGTCGTATTACTTCAAGTAGTGCCACGCTAATTGATAATATTTTTATAAATATATTCGATCACACTATCAGAAGTGGGCTTTTGGTTACTGATACAACTGATCATTTACCAATGTTTTTGACCTTTTGTTGCAAGGTAAAAATGAAAACAGAAAAAAACATTAAGATTATTAGAGCGAGAACACTGGACAGAATAAATCAGTTAAATGACGATCTTTTGAAAGAAGACTGGAGCTGTCTCCAAAACGAGAATGATGTAAATGTAGCATATGAGAAGTTTTTACAAAGGTATTTATTGTTGTATAATAAGAATTGTCCCACAAAAATAATCGGAATTACGATTTCTTGTGGTGAGAAGCCATGGATGACAAAGGGCACATTAAAGTCCTGTTTGAAGAAAAACAAACTTTATAAGGACTTTCTGAAATTTCAAACAGTTACAGCAGAAAAACGATACAAGACTTATAAAAACAAGTTGACTAGTATAAAAAGAAATGCAGAAAAACTTTATTATAATAATGAATTATTGAAGAACAAAGGTGATATTAAAAGAATATGGAGAGTGCTACGAGAAATAATAGGTTGTAAAGTTTCTTATGGCCATACATTTTATTTACTGAATGAACGAAACGTGGAAATTCAGGCTGCAGAAATGGCTGAGGAATTAAATTCTTTTTTTGTAAACGTTGGTCCACATCTTGCAAAATCTGTTCCTGAGCATGAAGAAACACTTTTGAAAGCTGATAGCAAAGTTTTACAGTCACTTTATCTTAATGAAGTTAGTGAGACTGAGATTATTGCCATGGTGTCAAAATTAAAGACTAAGTATTCATGTGACAGTGACGGTTTGGATATGTTTATTGTGAAAAAGACCATAAATTGTATTTCTAAACCATTAAAACATATTATTAATTTGTCATTTATTACTGGAGTCTTTCCAACTAAAATGAAAGTGGCAAAGATTATTCCATTTTTTAAATCAGGTGATAGACACAGTCTCACAAACTGTCGACCCATCTCTTTGCTTTCACAGTTTCCAAAAGTTTGGGAAAAACTTTTTGTTGAGAAACTTGACAACTTTATTGAAAAACATACTGCATGATAATCAGTTTGGTTTTAGAAGTAATCATTCTACAGCTCTGGCACACTCCAAGAAATACTGTGACAGCTCAGCTTAATTCAATTAAGGTAACAATTTGCATCAACCTTTTTAAGAAATTCCAACTAAAACCTTTCAATAAATCCAACAGGCCTTTTAATGGTCGAAACTCAGTTATTTAAGGACAACCAACATAATTTACTTCTACCTGCAAACAGTTAAACAATTAATTAGGGTGAAGTAACATAATTTTAATAAACTGGTCCATGTCAAATTAAGGTGAAGCAACTTAATTTCAGTGAAATGGTTTGTGTAAAATTACGGTGAAGCAACATATGAAAGAGGTGAGGCTACCTCACCTTAAAACATGGTTTGAAAATCTTACTCATTCATTCATTAGCTACCACTTCTCCCTTTCGGGGTCGCAGGTGGCTGGAGCCAATCCCAGCAGCGAAGGCAGGGTATGCCCTGGACAGGTCACCAGTCTGTCGCAGGGCTGACATACAACCATTAACACACACGTTCATACATTGGGGGCAATTTAGGGTGACCAATAAACCTGACATGCATGTTTCTGGACCATGGGAGGAAGCCAGAGTACCCAGAGAGAACCCAAGGGGAGAACATGCAAACTCCACACAGAAAGGTCTGAGCCCCAACCGGTATTTGAACCCAGGACCTTCTTGCTGTGAGGCATGAGCACTAACCACTGCACTATCGTGTGGCTATCTTACTTAAACTCAGCCCTAAAATATTAATATGAAAACTTTTGTTTGTTTTGTCTTCCTCATTTAATTTAACAAAACAGATTTGGGCAAACTGATGGGAAAACTCAATATGCAGCAAAATTTCAGTCCCTGATTCAGCTCAGACAATGAATGAGGTGCAGTTGATTTCAGGTCTGGCCTTTGAATTGCCCTTGGGGAAAAATGAAGTTTTTTTCAATTTGAATTTGACAGGTTTTGTTGAAAATATACATATTTAATTTGACACAGTTTCCGATTTCAAGCTGGACCAACTTCTTAAAGTAAGTCACCATCTTGTTATAATAAATCCCCATGTATCAAATTTAGAATGTTATTTTAACAAAGCTCTTGATTTTAAGCTCAACGAGCTAACCCAATATTTTCAGCCGGACTAACCTCTTAAAACAAATTACCACCTTGTTATAATAAGTCCATGTAACAACCTTATTCTTTTATGCCGAAAAAGCTCATGATGTTAAGCTCAACTAACTAACCCAAGGAATCATTTTTTAGAGTGCACTCATGAAAATTACAGAGGACATAAGAACAGAAACGGAAAATAAAAATTATACAATAGGAGTCTTTATTGACCTCAAAAAGGCCTTTGATACTCTGAATCACAATATATTGTTAACTAAATTACAAGCATATGGAATCAGGGGGATAGTACTAAAATGGGTAGAAAGTTATTTGCAAAACAGAGAGCAGTATGTTGAGTTTGATGGCTATTTATCTAGTCGACAAAGAATTTCATGTGGAGTCCCACAAGGTTCTGTTTTGGGGCCTAAACTTTTAATTTTATATATCATTGATATTTATACAGTGTCTACTATATTATGTTTTGTTCTTTTTTCTGATGACACAATTTTTTTTTTTTGCTCTGGCAAGGATTTAGACACATTGGTAAAAAATGTGGAACAAGAAATGGTTCTACTTCAGAAATGGTTCAATGTAAATAAGCTTTCATTAAATGTTACAAAAACTAAATAGGCCTATATGTTGTTTACAAATCATATAAGTTCGGAAAATGTTAATTTAAGTTTGAATGGAACCAATCTGGAAAGAGTTTCAGAATTCAGATTTCTAGGAGTTATCATTGATGATAAATTAAAGTGGAAGCCACATATTGGTCAATTCAAAAAAAAAAATTGCAGAAACCTTGCTGTTTTAAGTAAGGTCAAGTATATTCTGAATTACAAAACAAAAAGGATTCTTTATTGTACATTAATTTTACCATATTTTATGTATTGTTCAGAAGTTTGGGGAAATACTTATAAATCAAATTTCTTGTCATTAGTTTTTTACAAAAGAGGGCAATTAGACTTCTTCACGGAGTTTCTCCAAAGGAGCACACACATGAACTGTTTCTGAAGTCGGGACTATTAAAATTGAAAGATTTAATTACGTTGCAAACATTGTTGGTTATGTTTAAAGCCAGGCAGAATTTGTTGCCGAGCGGGCTCCAAACCCTTTTTACAACAAAAAAATTTACTGGTAGAAGGATGTATGATTTTGAACAACCATATGCAAGAACAACACTTAAACAAATGTATATTGCTGTGGCTGGCGTTAAAATAAGGAATGGAATGGAAAACGAAATGAAAAAATGTTTAAATATTGATCAATTTTAAGTTTAAACAGTCAATTATGCTATTATATGAAAAAGAGTGTGAAAATTAAGATGTATATTTGTGTTCTCTTCACAGTGTATGATTTAAGTCACATAAGGTCATCTATGTATTTTACGATATGATATTGTTTTTACAATATTGTATTTATGTTACGAGAATGGGGTAGGGGTTAAATAAGACACTGTTCTTCAACCTACTCCTGTTCTTTACTTCATGGTATGTACTTTCTTTTTCTTTTTTTCTTTCATAATTTGTATAAAATAAATGTATTTACTTTTAATGCTTACCATGAAAAATGAGAACAAAATAAACGAAACGAAACGAAACGTCGTGCCAATGCGGGAAGCACGCGAACTATGCGCAAACTATGCGTGAATGCGCCGTGCCAGTCCGTGACACTGACGGGCGCACATTCGAGCGCATTCCTGAACTATACATGAACTGGTCGTGAACAGTGCGGGAGCCTGCCAGTTCGGTGACTCCAGATTGGCACACCTTGCTACGACAACATCGTGGCAAAAAGTCGTGCAAGTGTAAACCTAGCTTTAGGAGGGAACACACACAGCACTGTAGAGGTGTGAAAAACTGATTAGCACTCGGCCAGCCTGTCTAGCTTCATTCAGAACACCCATTGGATGAAAGAACACAGGGCAACAAAAAAAACCCTGTGTCATGATTGGTTAAGAGATCTGTTGCTATTGGTCAACTTTGGCTCATGAATGTCCAAATTCGCTCCTGCCCCCTCATCCCTCCTCCCCCCTAGGCTATATTGTTATAACGAGATAGTTTTCTCGTTATAATGATATAGTTTTCTCGTTATTACGAGATAAGTGGTCACTTCCTGCTCTCCAGCCTGGAGAGGAGCGCACGCTGCTTCGAGAGGATGGAGAGCCACGCCGAGGCTCTTTATTCATTCTTAAGAAGCCAAAAGATTCTGGAGGAATGTATTTCTAAGCTAAGAAGTGACAAGGTAAGTAATACTTCATACTGTCAAGTCAACACAGTAACTTTTGCTGACGAAATGAAAAGGCAGGCTGTTGTGCACTTAAGCTAGTATGAAGCTAACTGCAGAGTCTCAGCTTTAAGATAGGATTTAATCACGCAATCAGCTCCTTTATCAAATCACAACTTCAGCTCCGGACATTGATCTACATTTTACCGTGTTTTGATATGACGCAGCTGAAGCGTGCAGGCGCGATGCTAGCAGCTAATGTTTAAAAATGAATGGATGCTGTCACGTCTTGTCCATTTAACCATCAACTAACACCTTAAACATCGGTAGATCACTGCAAAGTGGCTGAATATTGCTAGTTTGTTTAGGTGCAAAAGTGGAACTTATTCATTCATTCATTTTCTATTGCGGGGTGCTGGAGCCATCTCATTAGTGACAACGATATCGTTGCCCTGTTATAATTCACAGATTGGAACTTCCGGCAACAATCAATCTTAAACAATATGTAATCAACACACAAACTGGGCCTCTTTATCATCAGTGTGATTTAAGTAATATGCCACAAGCTCATTTTCATGAAAAGTCTCTTTCAAGCAACAGAAAATGTCTGTCTGCAGCCAGCTACCAGCAGGGACTGCAAATTGCAGCACTATCTAAAGAGGGCTAAATAAATAAATAAGTAAATAAATGTGTCCTCAATTCATGAAAATTAGAATTAAATACTTAAATGTGTCATCAATTCATTAGAATACATATGAAAAACATCAATGTTCATTTCACTATTTAATTCATTATGTCAAGGGTGTTTGTTGCACTGATTCAGGAATTTATTTTACCAATCAAACTCACCCACCAAAGTCAGTGGGGAATTGCATTGTTGTGATTTACATACTGCTGATTTAAAGTCAATTATCAGGCCTCTGTAGACCTTAGCAAGCTACCCAATCATTCTAATCGGGTGTGTTTGACTGTGAATTTCTAAAGCATGCAGGACAGCGGCTCCTCAGGAGTAAAAAACCTGTGATTTAATACATTTGAGTATTGTATGAAAGAATGACATTATTTTAATATTGATCATGTCATTATGCTTGCAGACTAACATCTCTGGCTCAAGTTGTGGATGAAGACTCCTGCCCATCTACGGTGACAGGACTGCAGTCCAAAGACTTTGGAGGATTTCAGAAAATCACTGACTGTCTGCCACTATGGATGCGGACAGGGAACATTTGTGTGACAAAATCAAGTCATATTTTTCTTTAGGATTACACCACAGTGAAATACTGCTCTTGCTGAGTACCGTTGATGGGATTGTTATCAGCATTCGTACTCTACGACGGATTATGTCAACAATGAGTCTTTACAGACCGAAAAATCAAAGTGACATTCTTGATGTTGCACTTTTTCTTGTGGAACAGCTACAAACCTATGGAAAACTACATGGATACAAACTGCAGCACCTTAGGTGCATACAGGAGGGACTGGTTACCCATAACACAGTGAGACATTTGATGAGAATTCTGGATCTCAGAAGTGTGAAGTTGAGATGGCGAAATCGGCTCAGACGTCGGCTAAATCATAATCCAGGTCCAAATTTTATTTGGCATGTGGACTCTTATGACAAACTCAAGCCATATGGAATTTGCATTAACGGTGCAATAGATGGCTTTTCCAGGATGATCATTTGGCACCAACAGCAACCCAAAGATTATTACTGAACATTTTATTTCTGAAGTTGAACAAAGGGGTGGGACGGCAGCCAGAATCCGTACCGACATGGGAACAGAATGGCACAATGAAAGACATGTAAAGATTCTTGCGCTTTGATCACAATGACAGTTACTCAAGAAATTGCTTCATTTTTGGACCTGGCACCCACAACCAACGTATCGAGGGCTGGAGGGCTTTTTTAAGAAAACACCATGCGCAGTACTGGATCAATCGCTTTCAGAAACTGAGGGACTATGATCATTTCACTGGTGACTTCCTGGACAAGCAGCTGGTTCTTTTCACCTGTCTCAAGATTATTGACGTGTGTTTGTGTGCTTTTGTTAAAGGGGCTGTATCATGCTTTTTTAGCTAGTCCAAACCCTAGAAATGGCATTAACATGGTAATAGTTTATTTTTGGCGCTAAGGAAAAGTAATTTTGTGTGAAATAAAAGATTTTCTGGGGCTAATTCTGAAACCCGGAAGAGAAAACGCTCCGTTTCACTGAAAATCCCACCTCTCCCCCTGTGGACTTTGACTGACGGCGTACTTCAGCCAATCAGCACTTCAAAACAAGTACGCTGGCTAGCTTTAGCTCTTTAGCTCTAGCTTCTCCACCCGCAAAAACGTCTTTTCCTGTGAGAAACTCACCAAGCGCAGACCCTTAAGACTCTTGCTCTTGCTTGACTGTTGCTTTCAGACGATGGTCAAAGTTTATCCTCGAAATCGGAGTTACAAAAAGCAACAAAGCTGATTGCCGAGGGCCTGCGGGAGGGGGGCTCAGGGAAGCCATGTTCACCGTGTGACGTGAACATGGGAGCGTTTTCACGGGTGCGGGAGGAGCTGCCTCTCTGAGCAGCAGAAACACAAGGAAAGCTCAAACATGCAGGCACGATGAAAAAAAAAAACGCTTTGGGGGTGTTTTTGGTGAGTACATAACTATATAACAAGGTTAAAACATACAGAAAGTGAATTTTGCATGATACAGCCCCTTTAAAACGTTAATAATTCTTAGGGTTGAGATGCAACTAATGACTATTTTTGGTGTCAATTAACCTTCAGTTAGTCAGTTGTTTTGATTTTATTCAGTTGGTGTTTTGTCCATAATCCATGTGTTTACATATGACTTTTTATTACTTGATAAATCCGAAGGCGGCCTAATTCTACTCTTAAATGACCATGTAGACAACTGAAAACTTTATTCAGAGTTCAGCTTAAATCTGAATAGACCGGTGAGTTTATTCTCCTTTGGAAGCGGATTTATATGCTAATTAGGCGTGACTTCATTCTGGTCGTTCTGCGCATGTTCCGTCATGATGACGCAATTTTCCAAGATGGCGGCCCGCTGTCTGCATGTCGACTGGTATGGAGACGATGTATGTAATGGCAGATTTAGAAGAATTGGGTATAATGAAACGAGCGGATTGACGGGCACTTAACAACGCGGACATTTTCAAAGGTGCAGCGTCAAAGTTAATCCAGAAAGAAAGACGATAGAAACGCTGTTTACTTCCGGGAGACGTCAGTACGTCATGGCCGCCCCTTGTCCAATCAGAACAATTGGCACACCCCGACGTGAGAGAGGATTTAATCCTTCGTTTTTCCCATGTAAACACGATGCTCATGAATATATTCTTGAATTACTTAATTCCAGTGGTGGGCACAGCTAACCAAAAAGTTAGTTTCGATAACCGTTCTTCCGCTAACTGAAAAGTTAGCTTCGATAACGCTAAACCGATAAACTGCTAAAAGATCTAGCTGAAGCTAACAATAACCACTAACCGCTAACGCCTAGTTCACACAGGACGCGCAGCGCCCCGCACCGAGTTTCGGATCGGCGCCCCTGTTAACCTATCTGACGGTTCATAGGCGTGGGGTACCGGCTCGCGCTCTGCAGCGCGCCCGCTCTGCTCCTCTCTATTTTCTCCGCGAGCGCCGAGAGCGCATAGGGGAATATTTGTTGACGACGCGCCATGACGCAAGCACGTACACGAGTCATTCAAATACCCCCGGAATCTTGAGTTCCGGGGCTTTCTAACAGTTTTTGAATCATTTCAATCAGACAAACGGATCGGGAGTTATTTGCATTACAAAATCCATGTTTTTTCGAAACAATTTTCGGCGTTTAACCGCAAAGAAGAGACTTTTCATTACTTTGCATAGTAACGGAAGCACGTACGAGAGGCGTTCAAGTACCCTCGGAAACCAGAGTCGCTATTGTGTAAATTTAGTGGAAGCTAATTAGTCTGCTAATGTTTTTCAAAGTTAGCTGAACAGCTAATCCGCTAATGAAAATGTTAGCTTCGCTAATCAGCTGTTAGCTGTTAGCTGAAGTTTATTACCCTGAGTGCAGAACAAATCTCTCGGTCCACACGGTCAACAGTCAGAGGAGAGTGCATCATTCCAAGGTGCAGAACTACTTTTGGTCAGCAGTCGTTTTCTTACAAAGCGGTGAGCCTCTGGAACACTCTTCCTAGCGAGATCATGGCGTGTACAGACTATAGCTTGTTTAGACGTCTTACTAGAACATGGTTATTGTCTCAGCGGGCTTGTACACATTGAGTGGCTGAGGCAAACAGTAATTGTATGTGTGACTGTGACCATCGTGTACAAATGAAATTGGTTTTAAATTTATTGATGTTTTACTTGTGTAAATTTTAATAGTCTGTATTTGATAACGTCAACCTGTCCAGGGACTACAGGTGGAAATTAACATTTTTTGCTATAACCTGGCACATGCATATTTTCCTTTTGTGGATTAATGTTTTACTGTGCATTGCCCCTGATTAAATAAATGAATAAACTAAACTAAACATGAGGATGTTCTGTTCTGACCACACAGCAGCACACTCTTCCCTGACCTGCAGACTGGCTTCATCTTTGTATATATTGTTGAAGGACTTGTGTACACACACACACACACACACACAAACACACAGCACGCATTAACTCACATGTACTAATCCTCATAATTTATTTACTTAAATAAATGTTGTAAATCATTGCAGAAGAGGCCAGGTCTCCCTCTTTTGTCACACTGTTTTGAGCTACCCCCCCCCCCCCGGTCCAAACACCCCACCTTCGCCAATATTTTTCATTTCATTTTTCTGCTGCTGAGTCTCCATTCTGAAACACAAAAAGTTATTTTAAGTGTGATGTCCTCTGCTCTTTAAAACACTAAATTAAAAATAAAGTTGTGACAAAAATGAATGTGAAGAGAAAGCCCCCCCCCCCCCCCGGTACACACATCCCCCCCCCAATCCAAACACCCCACCTTCGCCGATATTTTTCATTTCATTTTTCTGCTATTGAGTCTCCATTCTGAAACACAAAAAGTTATTTTAAGTGTGATGTCCTCTGCTCTTTAAAACACTACATTAAAAATAAAGTTGTGACAAAAATGAATGTGAAGAGGAAGCCCCCCCCCTGGTACACCCATCCTCCCACCCCCCCCACCGGTCCAAACACCCCACCTTCACCGATATTTTTCATTTCATTTTTCTGCTGCTGAGTCTCCATTCTGAAACACAAAAAGTTATTTTAAGTGTGATGTCCTCTGCTCTTTAAAACACTACATTAAAAATAAAGTTGTGACAAAAATGAATGTGAAGAGGAAGCCCCCCCCGGTACACACATCCCCCCCCCCCAATCCAAACACCCCACCTTCGCCGATATTTTTCATTTCATTTTTCTGCTATTGAGTCTCCATTCTGAAACACAAAAAGTTATTTTAAGTGTGATGTCCTCTGCTCTTTAAAACACTAAATTAAAAATAAAGTTGTGACAAAAATGAATGTGAAGAGGAAGCCCCCCCCGGTACACACATCCCCCCCCCCCCCGGTCCAAACACCCCACCTTCGCCGATATTTTTCATTTCATTTTTCTGCTGCTGAGTCTCCACTCTGAAACACAAAAAGTTATTTTAAGTGTGATGTCCTCTGCTCTTTAAAACACTAAATACATACAGAGACCCGAGTTTTTGCCTCCACAACCACTTGGGCTGCAGTTCGCTTGGCCTGCCGGTACCTGTCAGCTTCTTCTGAAGTACCATGAGCCAACATGGCTCGATAGGACTCCTTCTTCAGCTTGACAGCAGCCCTTACTTCCGGTGTCCACCACCGGGTTCGGGGGTTGCCGCCACGACAGGCACCAGAGACCTTACGACCGCAGCTCCGGGCAGCTGCTTCGACAATGGAGGCAGAGAACATGGTCCGCTTGGACTCAATGTCCCCAACCTCCCTTGGGACATGAGAGAAGCTCTCCCGGAGGTGTGAGTTGAAAACCATGCTACGGCCCCCTCGGTGGGTGGTGAGCCCACCTTTTTTCTTTTTAAATGGTAAATGGTAAATGGACAACACTTTATATAGTGCTTCTCCACTGCATTGACAGAGCCCGAAGCGCTTCACATTGCATTATCGCATTCACCGATTTACACACAAATTTACGCACCACGTTCAGAAAGGGGAGCATGGCACATCCCAGAACTACAGCCTGGAGGACCGACTGAGGCCGCCACCCAGCTGATGAAGCTGGTGGTTCTGTACACCTTGGTCCAGGTCTGGTAATAGTCCCAGAGGAGCAGATCTGGTCTTGTTTCTCGGACTCAGTGTTCGAACCAAAAACGTCTGAACCTTTAAAACTTATACCGCGTTCCCGTAATTCTCTCATCCGTCTGAAGCCTTCAGCCTGCATGTCCGTTGGATGCCGGAACAGGCCTGAAAATAAGCTAAGTGGTGGGTCTGAAGTTGTTGTTCTAATCTTTCCACAGGACTCAGGAGCAGAATAACTCGTGTTCATCTCTGATGAAATGTCCTGCTGCTCAGACTGAACAGCTTCATATTGGTTCCATCTTGTTATGGTTCTGAAGTGCTGACCCACCGTGTCAAACAGCCAACCAAACGACATGCTGCCAGTGAAATGTAGCACAGTATGTGTTTTCAAATGTTCCAGATATGTGTTATCTCTCTGTAATTATACCAGCCAACGAGCTGCAGTGAAGGATTGACTTTGATGTTAGATGAAAGGAAGCTGATGTCACTGGTTCCTTTTCTGGTTTCTCGGCAACTGGTTTGTAAACAATGTTGCCTAGCAACAAGACATCCCAACAGCAGATGAGGAGGTTTAAAAAAAGCAAGAAATTCACAATAAAAATTGTCCAAACCATTCCTGTTTGTCACCTGTCATGGAAGAAACATTCCCTTTACACCAGGAAAGGTCAAGCCCCCTGTAGCCCCATAACCCTGTTTATTATTTTGATATTGTTAAAATAAGTTGTTATTTTGTGATTGTACTGTTATATTGCATTGTGGAGAGAAATTATTAAGTTTGAATGCAGTATTGTTTACCTGAGTGTTTTATATTTCATTAATTTATGGGATTTGTTTGCATGTTGATAACTACCGTCATGGGAGAGCCAATAAGCAGTGAGAGAGTTGGTCATGTGATATCAGGAGAGAGAGAGAGAGAGAGAGAGACGCATTGCTGGTGGAGGGAGAAGAGACTCCACTGAGTTTAAGAAGGAAGGATTCTGCCTTGTCCAAATGTAAATATCAATCTGACTAGCAGAAGGAATTACTGGAGTGGGGTTAATGGTGCATCTTTAGTTGAAGAATATGTAAAGAAGAATTATTATAGCTACCTAAGTATATATACGGATGGATCAAAAGATGTAGCTACAGGACGGGTGGGAGCAGGTGTGTATATTCCTGAATTTAGTATTATAATTAGCAAGAGATTATCTAATAACCTGTCAGTATTCACAGCAGAGATAACTGCTATCATTCTTGCGCTGCAATGGGTTGAGGAGGTCCGGCCTGACAGAGTGGTCATCTGTTCAGATTCAGCAGCAGCTATGGAAAGTATTGCTGCTGAGGAGACTTGTAGGGACGATTTATTGCTGGAGATTCACACTGCGCTCCTCAGGTTGCAGAGAGCTGGTTCAGTCATTTCCTTTTGTTGGGTGCCAGCACACATAGGAATATCAGGTAATGAAATAGCAGATGAAACAGCAAAAAAGGCTATAAAATTAAAAAATGACAATGTTATTAGAATCCCAATGGGTAAACGTGAAGCAAAATCGATGATAACAGCAGCGATACAGCGAGCATGGCAAACCATTTGGGACAAGGACAGGAAAGGGAGACATCTGTACAGTATCCAAAGCTCAGTAAGAGTGGAAGATATGAAAGGAAAAGGCAGGAAGGAGGAGGTGGTGTATTCACGGCTAAGATTGGGTCACACAGGGTTGAGGAAAACTTTGTATTTGATAGGTAAAGTGGACTCAGATCAGTGCGCCGTGTGCAATGTTCAAGAAAGTGTGGAACATGTACTGATGGCGTGCAAAAAGTATGAATCTGCAGTGGGATCTGCAAGTGGGAGGAGCAAGATGGCGCCTGTGTCCGGCTTTGCGTCTGCTGCCTCCCTGCTCTGGCGGATACTAGTCTGGATTTCATCATATACTGCATTATATATTGCTATATCAAGCCAGTCAACCATAATCTGTGTCACAGCCGTCATCCGCTATGATCGTCAAGCACTTTTAGCCATTCAAGAGCACATGAATACAGCGTGTGTTACCTGGGCTGCATATGAGGAGCGCTTTCCTCCACCTGTTGAGTGTGAGGCGTCATCTTTGGAGTGCCTACTGGTAACCAAGCGTCGTGCCAGGAGAAGGAAGAGGGGCTCGCGGGCTGGAGTACAGTCCAGGCGGAGGAAGCTGAGGGGTTGCATGTCCTGGGACACCTGGTCCGGATCCGCTGGTGATCTGCGTTGTTTACGCAGGATCCCTGTCCACGAACCCGGCGTGGACGCGGCCCTCGCGCCACCGGCATCTTGCTCCCCGCTTCTGTGGCTGCAGACTAATCGTACCTTTCCAGCTCAACCCGCCTGGCACCCGCTCCTGCACCGGCGTGAGCGAGTCCTGCGGGCAGTCACTGTGGAGGATACCGCCCGGGTTGCCTCGAAGAGCCGTGCGGGTCTGCGCACATCTCCAGCTGAGCGCGCGCAGCCGATATGCTTTGCTCTCCTAAACGCACGCTCCATTGCGAACAAGACGCACTTTCTGAGTGATTTATTCTCAGACAAAGACCTGGATTTCATGGCCCTGACTGAGACTTGGCAGAAAGAGCGGGAATTTGCCTATTTGAATGAAGTTTGTCCTCCAAACTGCTCCGTGTTTGGGACTCCGCGGATTGCTCGGCGAGGAGGCGGTCTTGCGCTGATCCACAAGGATTACTTTCCGTGCAGGCAAATGAAGCCGGGGATTTACAATTCGTTCGAGCTTCAGTTGACAAAGGTTGGTCATTTAAATTGTATTTATTGTGTTGTAATTTACAGACCCCCTGGTCCTGCACATGAGTTTCTAAATGAATTTTCAGATTTTTTATCCTCGTTAATCAAATTTGACAGAGTGCTGATTCTGGGGGATTTTAATCTCCATGTAAATGACTCCTGCTGTCCTGTTGCATCGGAGTTCTTAGCACTCACTGACTCTTTTCATTTTAAGCAACATGTTCTTGGTCAAACGCATAACAAAGGCCACACGTTGGATCTAGTGTTCTCCTTTGGTTTGGACATTGACTGTCTGAATGTGGTGGATGTTCTTGTGTCTGACCATTTTTGTGTCTATTTCAATCTTTCCATTAATGTGGAGTTGTGCACCCTAGAGAGGGTTTGTCAAAAGCGCTGCATAAACCAATCTGTTGTTAATCGATTTTCTGAAATGTTTCAGCCTTGTTTTGATGATGTGTGTAATGATGCAGAATCTTACATGAATTGTTTTAATGTCCACTGTGAATCAGTGCTGGACATGGTTGCGCCGGTAAAGCGCAAAATTGTGTCTTCAAAAAATTCCCAGCCATGGCTAAATGAGGAGATAGCTTCATTCAGGAGACCTTGTCGAAAGGTAGAACGGCTGTTTAAAGCCACAAATCTTGAGGTTCACAGATGACACTGAAAAGAGATGATTTTATCACTAAATGAAATGATTAAACAAGCTAGGTCTACCTATTTCGCTAACCTTGTGAATTCGAATAAGAGAAACCCCAAGGTTGTTTTTGATACAATTCAGAAAATTGTATCACCTTCATCTCCAACTGTGCCTATTTCCACCACTGATGACTGCAACAAGTTTCTGAAATACTTTGTGGCAAAAGTGGAAGACATCAGACAAAATGTGAGTCCGTCAAATGTGAACATGACTTCTATGTCTTCTATCACTTGCTCCTGGTCCTTGTTTCCCGGTGTGTCAATGGAAGATGTCATGGAAATCCTGAGGAAAATGAAGCCCTCCTCCTGCCCTTTTGATGTGTTACCGACATCTTTGCTTTACAAAGCTATTGACGTTGTTGCTCCACATGTTGTGAACCTCATAAATGTCTCCCTTTCTACTGGTTTGGTTCCAAACTTTTTAAAACAGGCTGCGATAAGTCCTATTTTAAAGAAACCAAATTTGGATCCAGCAGAGCCTGGAAATTACCGGCCTATATCAAAATTGCCCTTTCTCTCCAAAGTTTTAGAGAAAGTTGTTGCAGAGCAACTCATTGCTTATCTGGATCTAAATGAAATGTTGGACAAATTTCAGTCTGGTTTTCGCAAGATGCACTCCACTGAGACTGCTCTGCTAAAAGTGTCCAGTGATATTCAGATGGCTGCAGACTCTGGTCAGTATTCAGTTCTGGTTCTACTGGATTTATCTGCAGCTTTTGACACAGTGGACCATAAACTCCTGTTACAAAGACTGAACACTGACTTTGGAATCTCTGGAATGGTTCTAGAGTGGTTCTCTTCGTACCTGACCAATCGGACATTCTCAGTGTGTGCCAATAACATTTTGTCTGAAGCCACTCCTTTGGTGTATGGTGTTCCTCAGGGGTCAGTCTTGGGTCCAATTCTGTTTTTATTGTACATCAGCCCCATTGGCAAAATCATTCGCCATTTTAAACATGTGTCTTATCATCTCTATGCTGATGACATTCAATTGTACATTTCTTTTAAAGAGAGTGAGTTGCACAAATTGTCTGAGTTAATGGACTGTATCTCAAGTATAAAGACTTGGCTTTCTGAAAACTGTCTCCAGTTAAACTCGGAAAAGACTGAATCTTTGATAATTGCCCCTGAGCAGAAAATCCCTTTTATTAAGCGTCACCTTGGTTCTCTGGGCCCCTCTGTCCAGTCGAGCATCAGAAACCTCGGTGTCTGGTTTGACCAGTCCCTGTCTCTGAACAACCATTCAAGACTTTTGGTCAAAAATTGCTTTTATCATTTGAGAAATATTGCAAAGCTGAAGCCAGTTTTATCCGGCACTGATCTGGAGTTGGTGATTCATGCTTTTATTTCTTCTCGTTTAGATTATTGCAACTCTCTCTTCTCATGTTTTAACAAAAATGTTCTTAACCGTCTTCAGCTGGTTCAAAATGCCGCAGCAAGACTTTTAACGGGGTCCAGCAGATGGTCACACATTACGCCAGTCCTGTCTTGTCTTCACTGGCTCCCTATTAAATTTCGGATCGATTTTAAAATCCTAGTATTGACTTTCAGAGCTTTGCATGATCAGGCTCCTAAGTATCTTTGTGATCTGCTTCAAACGTACTCACCTGGCCGCTCGCTCCGCTCCTCAGACCAGAACCTCCTCATGGTACCAAAAACGCGTTTTAAAACTAGAGGAGATGTGTCCTTTCAGGCCGTGGCTCCAAAACTATGGAACGCCCTGCCTCTGTCCCTCCGTGTGGCTGATACAATTGACTCCTTTAGAAAGCAGCTGAAGACGCTTTTATTTAATCGGGCTTTTAGTTGACTGGACGTTTCTGATGCGATTGATTGGCTGTCTGTTCTTATCACGTTTATTTTGATATTGTTTTTATTTTTGTTTTTTGCACTGTGAAGCACTTTGTGATTTTATCTGCGAAAGGTGCTATACAAATAAAGTTTATTATTATTATTATTATAATCTCAGAAGAGTTTTGAAGGACAGGCATCGGTGTGAATACGTCTGCTTTCAGTGACATTTAAGGCATAGCGCCCCCATGCGTCAATGGTGAGGACAAGTACTGCATGCAGGCTGGCATGCATCTTTATTAAAGGAGTCATATTATGCAAAATTCATTTTAAAAAGGTGTCTTTACAGTCATATTGCGTCCCAGAGCCTCTGTATTACCCCTTTCCCACTCGTCAAAAAACCCGTTTAAACCCGCTAAGTCGTGGCAGTGGGAAAAGGATTGACCCGGGATTTCGACCCGGGTCGTTCACCCTGCAATCGACCCGGTAAATTCCCGGGTCAGCTTTCTACCGGCTTTTAGTGGGAGGAACTTACATGATGACGTCGACACAGCGCGGTTAAATTAGCGCGCTAGTTGTTGTTTCTGGACACAGCGTGAGATTTCCTTCGTCCAGACGACCCAGAAATGGCAAGATAGCGAGACCAGAGAGCTTCCCCTGATCCGTGGGGAAGAGGAGATTTGTCTACAGGTAACAGGGACTGTTTTCCGCTGCATTGTTTACTTTCGTTTTGCTCCGTCGCACTGATGATGTCATCAACGTGGGACACCATCAGTGCGGGAAAACGCA
The DNA here is from genome assembly GCF_902148845.1 of Salarias fasciatus. Taxonomy (NCBI): domain Eukaryota; kingdom Metazoa; phylum Chordata; class Actinopteri; order Blenniiformes; family Blenniidae; genus Salarias; species Salarias fasciatus. Next base: position 12,475,926 of record NC_043753.1, read on the forward strand.
GCGATGCGGCTCGCCAGCAGGAGGTGAGACGCGAGTCAGCAGGCGGTGGGAAAAGAGTCTAAAAAGGCGATAGTTAGCGGGTCGCAGACGCGGGACAACCCGCTAGTTGCAGTGGGAAAGGGGTATAAGATCCCCCAGAAGTGAAAAATTCAGTCACCTCCCTCAATTGTGCGCTCCACTTTTAAGAAAATATACACTCAAACACGCGGTTCTGCAATCTCCCTCTTTCTGACGTCAGGAAGAGGAACACCACTGCCCCCCGGAAGAGAATCCAGCCTTTGGCCGGCCCCCGGACAGGTCGCTCATTTCGGCTGTATTATTTCATCCATCGCCAGTGTTTTCATAAATTCCGCTCATCACTTCGGGTGGGTCAGCTGACGAGCTGACAGTTTTCGCTAACTTAGCCACAATTAGCTCGGATGGGAACGTAGCGGAGCTCCTCTCCCCAGCAGAGAGGCACTTTGAGTCGGCCGTGGCTGTGACGGCGCCCGGGCGTCTGACTTCCAGGAGCCGAGTTGGGGCCGATTGGGTAAACGGCCCGGAGCTGCTCCACGGAAGCTGCTCACGAAGCCGGCGGAGACGCACGGCTCGCGCGCGGCCGCTGGGCCGCTCCTCTCCTCGCTGGGAGGCTGCTAAGCTGCGGAGCCCAGCGGAGGCGCACTGCGCGCGAGGCGCAAAGTCAACACACACCGGCAGCGCTGTCCGGATGAAGAGGGCTGCTCCTCTGAGAGGCTGTCGTGCTCTCGATGTCACACAAACGCATGATATAAACAGAAAATAAAAAACACACACCTCATTTCGCTTCTGTAAGGTCGCTCTGCTCGTCCAGCCACATTGATCTGTAATTTATAGTACTTCCAGCAAGGATGAGTACATGGTTTATGTTTTGATCTCAAATGAGTGTTTTTATTTATCCAATAGTTACTTTTGTATGGTTTATTCTATATAAAAACAGTAATTTCCGCGTTTGCTACTCTCTGGGACCCTGTTCAGCTGATTCTCGTGCCTCCCGAGGCGGCGTAATAACAACATATAGGAAAAAGTTTACGTCCGTGAGGTCGTGCATTGTGTTTTATTTTGAAACTTCCGGTGTAACTTCCTGTAAGGTGCTTTCTTAACGACAGTGAATTTACTAGGTGGGCGTGGCCAGATGCGTTCAACTTCATCACAGAAAATAGGCTGTCAAAAACAGGCTGTTCTGAAGAAGGCTCCTCAGAGCCACTTTTTAGACCGCTCAAACTCCGAACATAGGACGAATTTGGGGCAAACAAACTTATATACTATGTTTTTGGGCGTCCGTGACCTATATGACGTGACTGAAAAATAGCATAATATGACTCCTTGAAAGTGAAATTGTGATGCGCAAATCATACATTCAAATTGGCCTAACTCTGAATATGATCCATGATTGTGATCATACAAAAAAAACAATAAAATAAATGAAATACATGGGGGAAACAGCATTTTCCCAATATTTAGCCCCCCCCCCCAAAAAAAAAAAAAAAAAAATCACAGCTTGTTATCATACACTTCAGTCTCTGTCAGCCTGTCCTGTCCTCTGTATAAGCTGCAGCAGAATGGATCAAGATTACCTATGATATTAGAATAGATGTATTTTATTTACATTTTCATAGTGCCGTTCACCCTGAGCACTAACTATAAAAAGTATTGTTTTAAAATAGTTTTAAGTCAAGTGGGCGGTACCGCTGAGTGAACACACTGTTCTACTGTAGCAGTACTAAAATAAATGGCATTGATTGAAACAAATGAGTTTTCATTACTGATACATGACAAATTCCAGTGGTTCAGTTACAATGGTTACAACAGTGTCATGTCAAGCTGCCTGTATGGAGGATGCACGCTTAGCGTGCGTGTCCGGGCCAGTGAACATCAAAATCCACTGGCCCGGGGGGCCAGTAGTAAATTTCCCTTAATGTCTACCCCTGATGCAGCAGACAGGTCAGACAGGTCAACGACTGGACAGTAGCATGAGTCAGAGGTATAAAAACAAAATGATTTCAAAATCAGCAGATTCTGGAGTCGCAGATAGTACAGTTCAGTTGATTTCTATAAAATCTTGGAAAAATGTCCACCCATCAGGTTCTCCTCGTCTTGGTGTAGAAAGAGTCGGTACTAAACATCACTGAATCATTCATTGACTTCATAAGACATTCAATACCTCCCATGACTTCTGGACAAACATTCTATTGTCTATCTGTAGCAGTTCAACATTTAGCTCCAGTGTGATTCTGTGAGGTTTAGCCGATGCTAAATCTGAGTAATCTCTTTATAGTTAGCCCACAAATACTCCAACTAAATCAAATAAAGGTGCAAATGTAATTCAGTTCAGTAGATTTCAAAGTTAAGAATGTAGATTCATAGACAGTAACAAATTCTTGTAGCACAGTCATTTAAAAACATTGTCGCGCTAGTTTTGTTATGTTGAAGAGGAAGGTGTAGATAAACCTGTTGCTTCTGTCTCCACCCTTCACTCAGTTTGAAAACCCGGAGTGTGACCTCCAAGTTATTTCATTGAAACTGCATTGAAATAAAATTCATTTAATAAATTCACTTCAATTCTTCACCCAACTGAGCAATTGGTTGATAATTAAAACCATTTCACTAAAACTAGAAGCCCCGCCCCCTGTGTCCAGGTTACAGTGATGTGGGGGAAGAAATGACCATCATGGACGCTTCCTGCTGCCTCTGGTTCAGTCTGATCAGGACTGTTCAGCCCGACGACCCACTGATATCTTCCTAATGACTTATAAAACAAACAAAAACACATAATTCATTCAAAAGCTAATAAAGTAAAGAATTTAAAACTTTTTAAAGTCTAATCTCTCTGCCCCCCAGTATGTGTGTTCATGGCCTGACCCTGTTGCGGTCATGCTGCCTTGTATTTTCCATCACGTTGCAGTACGCCGTTATCACGTCCGATGTTTTCACGTCGTAATCAAACCCACCGCCTCCACAGCCTCCTCCCAGCCAGCCACCCATCCACCAGGAGCAGCCGTCTCCAAGAATGCGTCCACTGCTTCCGCAGTCACAACACTCCTTTCCTGTATGGAAAGTCTCAGCAGAACAGAAGAACAGAGAATCACCACACGTCATCATCATAGAAAAAACAATTTTCTCACTAAAATCTGAGTTTCGTCACTCCTGTGTGTGTGTGTGTGTGTGTGTGTGTGTGTGTGTGTGTGTGTGTGTGTGTGTGTGTGTGTGTGTGTGTGTGTGTGTCTGCACTTCCCGCTGCTGACAGAGCCTCTCCCTCCCGGCTGGCTGGTGCAGTGTCGCTGGCCGTGAGGATCGGGGCCGTGGATCGGAGCGGCGAGTGCCTGTACAGGACTTTATAACAAAACAAACACTCAAAAGAGAAAAACATATTAGTATATTATCATATTTGTCTATCAAACAATGTGACTGGTGGACCTTCATCTCCATTCTCTCACTGGTGCTGATATTTTCTGTGGATTGTTTTCTGTTCAGGGCCCTTGGCTCCTCAGCAGTCTGATAAGGAGGAACCACTGAAAGAACTGCTTTTTTTCTCAGTTCACTTTGGAGGGTTTAAAATAGTGTGAAAATGCATGGGTTTTTCATGTTGTGATCCCAATAAGTTGAACTCCATGTTCAGTTTGTTTAAAAAAAAAAAAAACAGACACTATGCGGGTTAACAGTTTTGTCAAAAAAATAGACTGTCTCTCAGGTTGTCTTTTCTCTTTAACATAATCATGAATAATCATCCTGAGGGTTTGTGCTCAGGGAACCATCCTCAAACCTGTCAATGACTCAAGCAGTGACCTCTGACCCTCCACGCAGCTGGCAGTCTTGGAGAAATCAGTTTTCTCTCAAACAGGCCTGAATCACATGCTTTCCAGCATTTTCCAGGAAAAGGCTCACAGGTGGATCTCCTGGCCTCTGCCCACCTACTGAAGATGGAAAAAAAAGAAATTTATTTTGACAAATTTCCAGAGGTGGAGGCTTCTGAAAATTTAGCACTGAAGTACAAATACTGCTACAGTGATTAATACTCAATTACACATAAAAGTACTGGTGTCAGAAAATACTTAAGAGTGCAAAGCATGTCTCTAGACAAACTGCTCAGAGTATTATTACTTTTACCAATGGATGTTTTGTGTTGTCAGTAGCAGACATTTTATTTGATTCATCTTATAAAATACTGCATTCAAAGTTTGTTTCTCAGATGAACAATGAAAAACTATGCCGAGACAGCTTGTCTTGTGACCAAATGTAGATATAAGCAGGAATCCATTTCTATTAAACGAATTCCCTCTTTTTAGGAAAAAGGTTACTGTTTATTTTGGTTTAATCTGCAGACGAATTCAATTTTTAGATTAATGAATTTTTTAAGATTGCAGAGTGAATCTCTCTCAGAGAACCAATCATCAATCACATCATAGATTAATCAACCCCATCGTGATCAGACAGGCTATTAGATTCAAAGATGCAGATTGAAAGATTTGAATATAAATTCAAATCATGGGTGTCCTCTGTAGATTTCAGATTAAAAGTAGTGGAGTAGATTACATGTTGTAAAGTTTATGCAAGTATGAGTAAAATCACAAACTTGTAAAAATAAAGGTGCAAAACTCATTTAATAACATTAACATGAGTATATGTAATTTGTTACTTCCACCCCTGCAAATCTCCCGCTCAACAAGCAACTTTGTTGACTCATTGATGGATTTTTTATTTTAAACATGTAAAAAACACGAAACAAAACAAACAGGTTGAAAACCTTTCCCTTTGGTTAAAACCCTGCTTAGTTTTTCTTAACTCCCTGTTCTCCCGCCCTGTTCATCAAACTCTTCATCTCTTCACTTCACTCCGCCTCTCTCTCTGTTTCTCTCTCTCTCTACCTCTGTCTCTCTCTCTGCCTCTCTCTCTGCCTCTCTCTCTGCCTCTCTCTCTCTCTGCCTCTCACTCGGTCTTTCTCTCTCTCTCTCTCTCACTCTGTCTTTCTCTCTGCCTGTCTCTCACTATGTCTATCTCTCTCTACCTCTGTCTCTCTCTCTGCCTCTCCTCAGATCACTCGGTTGTCTGCGTAACCAGCCAAAAATCATCTCTCGGGCCGTAGATTGTGACTCTTCTAAACACTCCAATATCTTGGTCCTGCCGACCACCCTGACCGGTGTGAACTCATCGAATAGTTTCTGAAAACTCTCAACAGGATCAGACCACGCCGTGCTGTTCTACTTCTTGTCTCTTCTTTTCCTATGTTTAACACTTTGGTGTTCACCAAACAGATTAGCACAAACAATAACTGCACACAAACAGCAACACATGTCCTCTACAAACCTAAACAACCTCCCAGCATCATGACCTTCTTCTCTATTTACCCCCTTTTCTTTTAACGTGAAAGAGAGAGTCAGAGTCGTGAGGTGACCTGCAGAATCACACTCACCAGGTTTTCAAAAAGTTTCACCAGTAGAAACTTCCACTCACGACGCCACCCACAGTTGCAACAGTGCAGGTCAGCCCGTTAGGGAGATCATCAACCCTTCTGTTACATGCACCAGGCCCGCCCTGGTGAAGAGGCTATATTAAGATACCCCCCAAGCTCTGCGGTGCGTCAATCTCGAATCCAAGCCGAGTGAAAACAAAGTCGCTTCAGGGACTCAGCCCTTCCACGCCAGTGGCCCCCAGGGCCGTCCAGACTCCAAGTCAAGAAACTCTTCCTAAGCTCTCTCAGCCACAGTTCCAAATTAGAATAAAATTATTATTGCAACCCAATTGTTACTAATCAATGATTAGCAATTGATTGATAAGAATCAATCAAAAATTTAGGAACATCTTTGGCTCTTTATATTTAGCAGTTTGCTTTTACAATTCCAATCAACTATGAAATAGTTATTTTATCTAGTCAAACATCCCCACAGGTAAGGCGTTACTTCCTGAGTTAAATATTTAACAGAGGAAACATTTGCACTTACCTCGTTTATGTTGTATTTAGATCCCGGACGAGCCCCCAAACTGTTGTGGAATTTTTGGTGAATCAGAGCCAAAGATGACGAGTCAAGGTGTTGACGCTGCACAAGGAGGATTTATTGAGGATGGCAGAGGTAGCACACACAAATCAGCTGATTGAGAGCAAGGCTGTGTTATGGCAATTTTATTTAATAAAGGGCTTCCGCCGGTGAGTTCGTTTTGGTATCTTTTATTATGCTGTACAGCAGGAGAAGTCACGCAGTCAACAGAGTAACAGAGTGAGTTCTGCCCTCGCAGGGGCGTGCAAGCCTCTAATAACTATCTGCTACGTTCACTCCCAGGGGCCTTGACTGCACCGAGCCATAGGCTGGACACAGGAAGACTCCCACGAGTCCCGCAGCTGCTACGCTAAGATTATCAGGAAAAGTAAATTCTAGACAAAGCATTCGCGGTTCCCCACACATCTGAGTGTGTGAGAGCTGCGGGTATTTACAACAAATAAATCTAAGCACTGCAAAACAGTTAAGCATGCACTCAATAGAAATTTCCACCACAGCTGTTGCTCCGGAGAGAATCCAACCCGACTCTCCCATGACTTCCGGCCATGCCAGGTCATATAGCGAGATCTCACGAGATTAGCAGACGCTGTTTCCAAGTGACTTCAGACAAAACAGATCGTCCTTCACACTGTGTTCCTGAGAACTTTGAAAACAAAGCATTATTCCACATCAATCATGATCCATGTCTCAGTGATGTTTGTAGAAAGTAGTTCCTGTAGTTCCTCGGTGCTTCCTATGTGTAGTTCATTTGGAGTTTGTCCTGCTGGCCTACAGGGTGGGCCAGAGGGCGGCCTTATGGTGGCGGGGAGGAAAGCTGAAAGATATCAAGCTCTGATGTCTAACAGTTCAACAAAGTGTCCTCTGTCATAACGTCCTGTCCCCTCTGTGTCTCACTGCAGACTTTCTCTCTGTGGACTCTCTGATTCTCACTGTGAAGTGATCTCCTCAGCTCTAAAGTCTGACCCCTCCCATCTGAAACATCTGGACCTGAGTTTCAACGAACTGCAGGATTCATCAGTGAAGATTCTGTGTTCTGGACTGGAGAGTTCAAACTGTAACCTGGAGACTCTGAGGTCAGTTCACTGTCTGACGTTAGAATCTGTTGGAGTGAAATGACTGAGAGGAGTTTAGGAGGATTCCAGATGTTGGAGGGACAGAGAGTGGACTGAGCTCTGCAGCATGTTGATGAGAGCTCTTCTCCTCCTGGTGGCTTCAGCTGTTTGGAATTTACATTTCTAAACTCTTCCAGTCTGAACCTTCTTCAGCTCTCAATGACTTCAACATCAGACTTTGTCCTCTGATCTGACTTCTTTCTCTCTTTATTCAGGTTGAGGTACTGCTGAGATTCACTTGTTTATTTACAATTTTATTGACATTCTAATGAATATGTATTGATTCAACTGTTCACTATATTTTCACCTCATACGAGGGCGTACCCAAAAGTTCCCGGAATTTGACTGTAACTTTTTATTTCTGACATTTCAAAATAAAACATCACCGTCGCCTTCAAAATAATCTCCATCCGCACTTAATAAAAATGAACTTGTGGCATATCGTCCACCTCACAACGATGGGATGCAGCGCCCTTTGTATGTTACTGACATTTTGTTAAAGAGTTATTGAGACTGAAAGTCCGTATCTGTCAATATGCTGCCAACTTTACTGAACTGTTCAGTATATGAATGATATAACTAATTCGTGGGAACGAATTAGTAATTCGTGCGCACGATTTAATTATTTCGAGGGAACGAATTTGTAATTTGTGGCCACAATTATTATTATTTATTTTTTTTACCATGTCATGTCCGGGGCTCCGTACTTTGCTGCTCTTTGGTTGTAATTGCCGGACTCTGAACTGCATTTTTTCGACCCCGACTTCATGAAAGTAGTTACAAAAAATGACCAGCAGGAGTCGCCCTGTATTGGTCTCCTCATCTCTCCGTGTTCCGTGCTCAATGTCTTAATCAATGTGAAAAAAAATAAATGTCATACGGTTGTCTACTATTCAAGCTCTCAGTGGACTGTAGCGTCAATCATCTGTGGTCAGTGGAGGCACACAGTGGAGTTCTGCAAGTTCTTGGACTGTTTTCATGTGTTGCCACGTAAATATAAAACCAGGACAACAGCTCGCTTCAATACACGTTTCAAACGGTACTTCTGACAGAGAAGCATCAAAGTTCATTTTCACATATGACATGATCACTGAAACTGGAGACATTACAGTCAGAATGGTCTTATTGTTGTTATACAGTGTACAATGAAATTGGATAGTTTCTCTTTTCCAGTGCAGGCACAACAAATATAACAGTGTTTGGCCACACTTCCCTTGTTCTGGACTATAACAATAATGTAAAAACTGAGATGAACATCAGTCCTCTTTACCTGTGCTTGGGAATGGTCAGTATCCTTTCTGATGGTCGTCTCATGTCAGCAGTGTGAACCCATGCTCTCAGAATGTTGGCATACTGGGTAGATGGATTCTTTCTAAATTGAAAGATTCAATCCCAAACTCTCCCCCTACAAATTTGCATGTGTTAATTTATCTTTTGCTTATTTTAAATCACATGAACATTCAATGAATCAAAAAATTCAGTCTTTTTTCTCACTTCTTTGCGTGTCAGTTGCCTGCAAAAGGAGTTTAACAAGTACGGGGTTTGTCTGTAGTAAGTATGAAGAAATTGCCAAGTGCAGAGTCTGACACTTTGATATATAACCAATCAGGATGTTTCCAGTAGTGACAGCAGAGACAGGAAGCTGTAGTGGTTGTTTGATATTGAGAAACACTACCAGGCCAAACTTTGGACACACGTTCTTGTTCAATGTTTTTTTCTTTATTTTCATGACTATTTCCATGATGGATTTTCTGTGAAGGTATGAAAACTATGAATGAACACATATGGAGTGTGAAATAAGACACAGCATGTTTTCTGTTTTATACTGTACTTTTGTTAAAGTTGGAACCGTTTGCTTTGTTGACAGCACTGCAAACAACCAGCCTTTTTTAGTTTGAACTTGGTTAAAAGAGACAGTTTGACCCGGTCAGGATTTGAGGAGCTGCTCATCCAGGTTGGGTTCATAGTTGGTTTTGGTCTTTGGTCACATGGGATCTCTGAGATTTTAATTTCTAAACAAAAATGTGTTTAATCCAGGCTAATATGATTGTATGTTCTAAAACTTTTATGGCACATATCAGCAAAGAGGACTGTTGGCTGTCCCCCCACCCCCCCCCCCCCCCCTCCCCACCCCCCCACCCCCCACCCCCCACCCCCATGCCTCAGCAGAACTCAGATCATCATCAAGGACAGATCACATCCAGTTCTCAGCTTGTTGATCTGTTGCCCTCTGAGAGGCTTTACAGATCTATAAAAGTGAGGACAAACAGCCTGCAAAACTGCTTCTTTCCAAGAGTCATCACCATCCTCACAAACTCTCACATGAAAAAATTACTCAGCAATATAATGCAGTCTCTGCTGCTGTTCACTGAGTCATATCCACTCACCCAGTGCAAAACAGTCACAGTAAAGCATACAATCCACTTTTTTTTACTTATTGTTCTTTAAAATTCTTTCACATAAAAAAAACATGTATCCTTTGTGATATTTATATTGTTTATTTGTTGTTTTGTTATATTTGTTGTGCCTGCACTGGAAAGGAGAAACTCTCGAATCTCATTGTACACTGTATAATAACAAAAAGATCATTCTGATTGTAATGGCTCCAGTTTCAGTGATCATGTCATATGTGGAAATGAACTGAGAATGATGCTTCTCTATCAGAAGAACCATTTGAAATGTGTATTGAAGCCTGCTGTTGTCCTGGTTTTATGATATTTACATGGTAAAAATATGAAAATAATATAACAATAATCTGCATAACTCCACTGAGTTAATCCACTAATCACAGATGATGAGGCTACAGTCCAGTGAGGGCTGTAATAACTAGAAATAACCACATGAGATGTTTTTATTTTTCAGTACATCCACATTTCTATGGATTATTTAAGACATTAATAGTATAAATTCGGAGTGATGATGAGATCAATACAGGGTGACCCCTGCTGGTCATTTTTTGTAACTACTGGCCCATATGCACGCAACACTTCCGCGTTCTGTCTCAGATGGCATAACAACTTCCGGCGCGGCTCGGAAACAGCAAACCCAAGCCCGCGAGCGGCTGCTCTCTGTCGGCTCCAGACCCCGGTCAGCACCGCGCAAAATGCAAGAAACTGAAGAGAGATTACGGAAAAAAAGGATCACAACAGCCGCAGTGGGATCCTGAGGAAGAACCGACGGTGGTTTGACGCCATGGACCGAATTTATGACCATAGACCAGCGAGTGGAGCAGAGGAGGCGGGGTGACAGCGCGGCCGCCCGGCTGAGGTGGAGTTGATGGTAAGTTTTAAATTCTGAACTGTACAACCACCAGTGTTACCATGCAGTTATCCACCACTGAAATCTGTGGTTTTTGTCTTAAATTTGTATCCACGCAGCGCGCTAGCTGGTTAGCATTAGCACGCGGCTAAGCTAGTTAGCTTTGCACCCAGCTGGACTTCATATTCCATGTAGCGTTGTCTGTTGCATTAAGTGTGGTTTGTGTGACGTTCCTGCAGGCGGACAGGAGTCACTCCTGGACCAGGAGTCCTCCTCTGGGCCCAGGGGGGAGGAGGGAGGAGCAGGATGGAGCATCCACTCCACCTCCAGCCATATTGTCCTGTGTTATCAAGCCCCAGCAGCTCTGAGGTGAGCTGCAGCCTCGGATGGACACGTTATAATCTGCACATTCACTACGCTGTGAAACACCTACAAATAATATTGTAGCGTCACGACACTGAAGCAAATACTGGGAACTACTTTTTCTTTTGAGATCACTACGCCCAGACGCCATGTTTAGTAAGTAGTTCCGTCTTAGCAATCTTCGCAAAAACCACTCAATCTCGTAATTTTGCATTAATATTTCACAGCGTAGTGAATGTGGGGATTATAACATGTCCACCAAAGTGTTTTGGGGTTGTTGGATTGTGTATTTGATGAGTTTGACGAGGGAAGCAACTGTACCATCCACTTCCATTATGTCCGCCGTGAAGCTCTCTTCAGACCCACCGCTGAATAAACAACAGCTCGCCCTCACAAAAAAAGTAAGTAGGCTGTTCTAAATGACTAGGGAATTGCCCGAAATGGGCCAATTTGCCAAAATGTTGAAGTATCGCTTTAACCAGGAGGAGGCTGGAGCACCACCCAGACCTGACGGAGCCCCTGAGAGAAATCCAGGCTTCCGGTGAGCTGGGAGCTGCAGCGTGATGAACGGCATGTCCATCAGGAGGAGCGGTGTCTGAACCTGCACTTCCTTGAAGATGAAGCAGGGCAGTGAGGCTGAATGAGGCTGATTTGGCCTCTCAGCAGCAGCAGAGCCAGGCCTTCAGACGTTCCTACAGCAGGTCTCTCTGCTGGTCCAGACCCTGAGAACCCAGCATTACACAGCTCAACAACTGGTGGTGTTGATGTCCTTTCCAATAAAAATAGTTTTCACTCCATATATGTGTCTGAATTTGGTGGTTCTTCTTGCTCAACACAAGCACAGCAGTGTGCTTGTTTTGATCTGTGCATTTCACATTTCTTTCTATGTAGTGGTGCTGAATGGAGATGAAATAACTCCATTTGTAAAGGTTGCATGTGGTGGTGTTTTGAATATTTTATATGGTGATTATCATGAACTTCAGTCCAGATAACTCTGCACTGAGACGTTACAGTAACGATGCTTTATGGAAACACACTTCAGTCTGACTGCTGTTGAAGAGCCAAAGGTAAGGTGGAGCCAGAGTCATCGACATGTCGGAAGAAGTACTGATCTAATCTTACCGCGTTACATATTTTAACACCACTGTCACTAAATACAGCCTTATAAAACAACCCTCCAGTCATCAACCCACTCTTCTTCTGAGCTGACCTCATGGTGACAAGCATGTAGCCGGCACAATTCCTAAGACTAGTTTGAAACTAAACCTCCAGCAGCAAACTGTTTTGTCTGTCAGAGGAATTTATGAATATTACCCAGGTATGGGCAAATCTGTGCTTCATATATAACAGAATAGACTGTATTTATCTCACAATGGAGACATTTAGTTATGGAGGCTCGTAGAAAAACCGGGTGCAGAAAAAATTAGGAAATTTGAAAAATAAGTTGAAGAAATTTAAAAGAAGAAAAGATCGAATTTAATATACAACAGATCTAAAATATAACTACTACTACTAAAATATAACAGGAGCTATAATATGTACAAATATGTACAGATATGTTTTAGTGCAACAGAAAGAGTGTATAATAAAGTGTCTATAATTGACGGGATCATAAAGTGACCATAATAAAATAACCAGATAGAGTCAAAAGGGTTCAGACATTTTCTCACCTATGATTTTCAATGACTTTGCCATGACTTCATAATTTGTTGCCGAATTTTCATGACCAAAACACAGCTTCACTAAAATGTATATTTATTCGAGTATTGAAACATTAGGTGCTGAGCAGAACTCCTCGGAGCTCCTCCACTCCTCGTCTGATGTCTGTGATTCTTCTTGGCAGCGGCTCTTCTGCTGAGTGGACTGTTATTTAAAAAAAACGCAGCCCGCCTCTCTCCAGGCTATATTGTACACAACTGTACGAAAAATAGTAAACAAACAAAGAAACGTCGATCTGAAATAAAAAAAAAAAAAACAACAACAACTATAATCTGTGATCACTTGGAGATCGAAGTCGAAAGGACACCGTCCATAGAGAGCGTCCACTGTAACCGGAAGTTTTTGTGCGGTCTGAGAATTCAGCGGAAATGAAAAACGAGAAAACGACCCGTTTTTTGGAATCTGATGATGTCATTTTAACAGAAAATCAAACTAACAAAAGGTACCGAGTCCTTGTCCCTTGGTCCTACACGGATTCAGACCACCGACCCTGACATTTTTGGCTCCTGACCAAAAATCATTTTTATTTGGTTGAATTTGATTTTAATGGGGTATTTTCACAGCTTCACTACTTCCTGAGAATAGCTGTGCACATTCATTTCCTGTCTTGCATTATTGGCCAAACTGATTAATCCAGGATTGTCTTGTTTAGACTGCTGCGACAAGACACACCTGGAATAATCATATTGGCCAATAATGCAAGACAGGACATTAATGTGCGCAGTTAATTTCAGAAAGTAGTGGAGCTGTGAAAATGGCCCACTGAAAAGTATTTAGTTAACTTTTTTGTATTTTCACATTTGATTATTTTTTGATTTAGATATTATCCACACCAAAATCGAATGATACACGGATTCTATGCGTTACCATTTTTTAATGTATCTGATATATCATATTAAATATAAAATAAGTCTCGCGGCACACACAAACCCGACGCAGAGGCTACGCACTGCCCTGTGCGTACCGTCAGCCCGGTCGAGGCTGTACTGCCGTAAAACTGTAGCGATAGAGCGAGCAGTGACGTTGACGCATGCGTTAGCGGACTTAGCTTAGCTTGTTTGTCTCACACACTTGAACTAACGTCTCAGTAACACCGTGGATGTGATGTTTCTGCCGTCTGTTGTTTCACAGTGACCATTTGTGTCCGAAGAAGGACGTTCAGTCTGTCGGCGACCATCGGGTCGAGGGGACGCGGCGGAACAAGCGTTAATCTGCGGGGTGACCATTTTATGACAGCCGATGCATCAGAGCCAGAAGGATCCAGCCGTCTCGCTAGCTTAACCTGGCTGGCTAAGCGTCACTGTCTGTCGTGGATGGGTTCACCGCACGGGAGACTCCTGGAAGAAACGGTGACCGGTGCTTAAGAAACAAGATGGACACTGCAGAGGAAGGTAGACGACTGAATGCGCCTCTTAATCGTTCTGTCTGTGTAGCGTTAGCTTCTTCGCCGCTAGCCGAGCCTGCTGCTGAGCTGGCCTGCTAATGGTTAACTTAGCTTAATAGCAATGCTTAATATAGCCTGTCATTGTAGTGAGAGGTTAATTCAAAAAGACGAGAGAGGGCTTGTTGAATGTTGATGTTGCTGAGTAGAGCTCAACGTGTGGGCATTCCGTGTATACTTGTAGCTGTGTGTCAGAAAGAGTATAGAAACGTCCAGAAGTTGGCTGCCGTTGTCACTAGCCCCCTGTTGTGTGTCCTTTTAAATTCGCGAATTTTCTCGTGTGCGTCTTTTAAATCCGGTTGCTTTGTTGGTATGGGAATTTAACGTGACTGATATTGCGCCTCTCGATTACATGCCTTAGTGCTAAATATATCCCTCCTTAGTTCACCACACCCCCAGTCACTTTCTACACATCTCCGCTTGACTTTAAGTTTTGGCCATGAACGTGACATGTCCACGTAACTGTTGCGTATTTTTTCCTTTTTTCTGTTTGTAGCGGATATCTGTCGCGTGTGTCGCTCCGAGGGGACCCCCGACAAGCCCCTCTACCACCCATGCGTCTGCACAGGCAGTATCAAGTTCATCCACCAGGAATGGTAAGTGTTTTGGTTGGCGCTGCACCTTTGACAGCTGTCATGATGGTGACCTTGTGCAGTTGCGTTTCTCCTGAGATGCCCCCCCCCCCTCTTTCACTCCACTTTCTAAGCATTTACTCACGAATAAAAACACATGGATTGCCATAACAGTGGCTTATTAGCTGATCACATTAGTCACTGTAGTTTATTCATTCATGCTTTCTTTGAACCAATTTAAATTAAACATATTTCACAGGTATTTTGGAGAAAGCAGTGTTGAGTTTCCACCTCACTCCATGTGTGGCAGGTGGATTTACATTCTTAGGCAAAAGGGAAGGGTTTTATAGTTCTTCTGGTAAGTGTTTGCATAAAGCAACCAGGCTCTAATTTCTAAGGAAAATTTTAAATGCCACCCCTTATGAAAATAATACTAACGTAAGGTCAACTTGAAGAAGAGATCATGTTCAGTTCCATTTGATTTGTTTTGATATTATAGCAATCAGCATGTGCAATGCTTCCTTAAATAACCTAGTTGTTATTTCCAAAGACTTTTGTGGCAAAGTGTTGTTTTTACTGGCTGTCAACATTCAAACTAGCTGATACACTCTTTTGATAATCAGATTAGGAAGGTTTTGTTATGACTCAGACTCAAGTGCGCGCAGTTGAGCTGTGACCTGAGCATCTCAGGTGACGTTGTTTAGTTGTTGGAGGACAGATGTGCCATAAAGAGCGCTTTTTCAACTCTTTCCACCTTTCTGTGGCGAAGTCTGTGTCGTGGAAATTCTATGATGTACCACTGACAGCTTTGGGTGAAAAGAATCCTCAACGAATACTCTTCGGAAAGTTTTATTTGAAGTACAGGAGTCATACAGAAAGGCAGCCAGCCTGCACGACAAAAACTCTGAGAGACAGATACAGAAGAATAAAACTTATACCCCTCCTGAGTTGGGGGAGTCGGAGCAGGTGCTGGGCAGTTCAGAGGATAACAACCTTGGAAGACAATGCAGTCAACATTGAGATCCATAACTCTGCAGAAACTGAACATCTTATCAGAGGGTTTCCCAGGCCTGAATCTCAAGGCAATATGAGTCTTGTGAGTTATTAAAAAACAATGTATCATGAAGCTGTTAGTACAAAAGGAACATTCAGTCATATGATTTAACTATTACCAGAAAGAACACTAAAACACTAAAATATTTCATTTTACCATAACAGTCTGCACCACAGATTGGCTTTTCAATATAATACATATGGGATTGCATTGTTTGATAGTATTTAATAAAGCCAATCTCACTTTGTCCAAATTTCTCCTCTCAGACTAGTTTTCCAAATCCCAACATGTGAAAAATATACTCTGAATTCTTATTTCCTGTATAACTGTGTCTTTAATTTGAGTTTTAACTCATTAGATTAAAAAGACCAAATATATGAATTCTGTTTTAACAGGCTCTTTCTTTTTTTAAAGACTCTTTTCTAATGTTTATATTCTACTTTTGACTTTTCAGTTTGGTCCAGTGGCTGAAACACAGCAGGAAGGAATACTGTGAATTATGCAAGCACAGATTTGCTTTCACACCAAGTAAGTGCTTGTAGTTTTGATGGATTATTTGATATACTGTCCAGGTTCAGTTTCACAATTTAGCACCACAGATATTTCCATTTGATCTAATCTAGTTTTTCATGTGGTTAATAGTGAAATTAAGGTTTGTTTTATTGACGGGTAACTTTTCTAACATCAGTCCCTGTTAAGTGTGCCCCTCTGTCCTCTTCAGTCTACTCCCCAGATATGCCCTCACGTCTGCCCATTCAGGACATCTGTGCCGGCCTGCTGACCAGTGTGGGCACGGCCATCCGCTACTGGTTTCATTACACACTGGTGGCCTTTGCGTGGCTCGGAGTGGTTCCTCTCACCGCATGTAAGTGTGAACCCAAGGGAGTACCAATGAAAACACATATTCAAATCTGGTGTCACCTGGTGTTTAGCTGAACATTCAGTCCAAGCAACATGGATTACTCTGTTATTTTGTTGTAGTTCAGAATATTACTCAATAGAGAACATGGGTGATGTTTATCTACTGACACAAATTAGAATTATATTTTTGACACACATACAGAGGGAAAAAATCACATAAATTCTCAGTTTTTGTTGTTTATATTACAGTTATTGATAAAATATCAATGAGGTAACCCTTTTCACATTAGCTCATGTTTGTTGTTCAACATGATCAAGAGAATTAGGAGTCCAGCTTTACTACTATTGCATAACAAGCAACGCTGCATGTGTCCCAAGATATGTAAATCCCTCTTAGTAGTCATGGTAAGAAAAGGAAAACTATGTCTAACAGATCTATTCAGTTGTGTATATTATGTAACATGTTCCATAGGAGAAATTAGGTAACATTTAAGCACTCAATTCATTCAAGGTGGACACAATGGGAAGTATGTAATTATCTTGTTTCACTTCTCAGGTCGCATCTATAAGTGTCTTTTTACTGGCTCTGTGAGCTCGCTTCTGACACTGCCACTGGACATGCTGTCTACGTAAGTCACGCCCATCAGACTATACGCTTTATTACATAAATACTACACTACCCTGATGAAAAAAAATACTCCTGAGCATCTTTTTTTTCCTCCTCCATAATATCCTGCGCATATCAGTGACAGAGGACAATCCCATTGTTTTGTTTGTTTGCAGAGAGAACCTGCTTGCAGATTGTCTACAGGGCTGCTTTGTTGTTACCTGCACGTTGTGTGCATTCATCAGCCTGGTGTGGCTCAGAGAACAGATAGTCCACGGTGGCGCCCCCCAGTGGTTAGAGCAGCACCAACCACCTCCACCCAATGCTGCTGGGCAAGCCAACGAGGTACAACATGACTGTGTGGTTTTCTAAAATATGTGGTCGAAAGTTTAAAGAAGCACAGGTGGATTCTTTGGATGTGATTCAAGTAATTACTTTCATTTTATATTGCATGCATGAATCAATGTATTCTTTGAGATAGGAAAAAATTTGAAAATGAGAAAATGTCAGGTGCAGTCTTGTGTTTTTTTGTCACCTTGTGTGGTGTTTTAATATTGAACACCATAATGCATGAACGTGCGCTGCATCTCTGCTTTGCCTTTATTAAAGCTATATATCTTACCTCCTCAGGCACAAGCTGCAGGTCAGGCGGCAGCTGATGAGCCACCTGCCGCCCAGCCCGCCCCCGCGGATCCTCCAGCCCAGAATGAGGCTGAACCTGAGCCTCCTGATGTGCCCCCAGACCAGGGCGATGACCCAGAGCTGGAGGAAGAAGAAGGAGCGGCTGCTGAAGATGCTGACCCCAACAATGGAGCACAAGGTTGGAGCTTTGCATTGTTTTATATCACTGTTATGATAAACAAGCCACAATTCAATACATTTTGATACAGTTTTGTCTGTAAAGCCAGCCATGTGTTGGTCTGACGTTAGAGCATCAGGATGTGTGTTTTAGTAGTTTTCTAGAGGTTACATACTGTACAGTCAGTAACTGTACCACACAGAAAACTTCCGTTCCTTCTCAACAAGAACAAATGAACAGAATTAACAGAACGTCTCATTGTGGCCTCAGTTGTTCTGTGCTCGGCCAAAGCATCACAATTGGTTTTTTGAATGGTATAACAATGTTTCCGGAGCCTCAAATGATAATCATTTGTTTTACAATGAACAATGGGGTTATTTTGTTGCAGGACAACAAAGGCTTGATAATAAATTATACTATTGGTATACAGTATTCTTGCTCTAGGGTGCTCGCAATGTAAAATGAATGAAACAAAAAAAAAATACACACACACACACTACAGCATGTTCAGTTTGGATCTGACAGTTCTCTCCAAGTACAACATTAATATTGTAGAATTAGCTGCCTCCTGCAACAAGCTAGAAATATATCATTGTTTAAATTGCATTTCCTGGTCATAGACATGATAATACGCCGTGTGTCATTGTTGTTCGCCGCAGTGCTTCGGCCATATCTGATGAGCAGAAATACACAGCTTTAGTTCTGTTGACAGTAATGTGTTTTTAATACAGTGAAATACAGGCAAGTCTCAACTGTCGTAATCAGTCAGGACTCAGCAGCGCAATGCAGCTGATTGCAATTTGGCACACCCACATCCCGCATCACATGTCTGAGCAGAAATCTGAGCTTTACTCCTTGATACTAATCCGAATTAACACATCAAAGTTGTTCCACAGTGTTGTTTTCTTCACTTACATAGAAGTTCTGGTATCAACTCCTTTCTCTTCTCAAAGACTCTGGGGAATCATCATTCATGTATTCATGTATTCATCACCCTCCCTTTCCATATGTTTTTCTTGTTTCTGCAATTCAGAAACAGCTTATCATCTAGACGGCTAACAAAGGGCACACAAAACTGAAAAAACAACACACAATTCTACTATGATTAATAATGTCAAAGCAGTTGAATCATGTCTTCCGGACTTGGTCGTGTGTCTTAGACGGTTTGCTACGTGTCCAAATGGCTTCATCAGTTCTGCTGTTTCTTTGACGAGGCTGGTTAGTCAGAAAAAGACTAGTTGACCTTATTCAGTTACATGGAG
The DNA here is from genome assembly GCF_902148845.1 of Salarias fasciatus. NCBI lineage: Eukaryota > Metazoa > Chordata > Actinopteri > Blenniiformes > Blenniidae > Salarias > Salarias fasciatus. The sequence continues at coordinate 12,494,982 of NC_043753.1, forward strand.
ATGTACGTGAACAGATTGACTTAAATGAATGTCATGTTTATTTCTGTCTCCCTAGATGACATGAACTGGAATGCTCTGGAGTGGGATAGAGCTGCAGAGGAGCTCACCTGGGAAAGGGTAACTGATCATATTATTGATCTCCAAACGTCTTCCTTTATATTGCGCGCTTCACATTTTGACACGTCTGTGATGCCGTCGCTGTTCATCTTGACACATTTAAAAACAAAGTCTTTCCATTCGCTCTTCAGATGCTTGGACTGGATGGATCACTGGTATTTTTGGTAAGTATTAATCGTCTGTAATTTCTGGTCATGTCTCATGATTTTTTTCTATTAAGCTCTTACTATTAAATGGTTTGTATTAAAGACTGCTGTCTTTGTCTCGTAGGAACACGTGTTTTGGGTTGTGTCTCTAAACACACTCTTCATCCTGGTGTTTGGTGAGTAGATGTAGACAAGGAAGCATGAAAAACAAGCCACACATTTTTGATATTTTTGTCATTTCAACCACAGATCAAAGTCCTGTTTCTGATGTTTTGAAATCATAACCTGATGTCCTTGTCTTTAGCATTTTGTCCTTATCACATCGGGCACTTCTCTGTCGTCGGTCTCGGCTTTGAGGAATATGTAAGAATGCACCACTTAAATGTTTTTAATGCAATTATATGAATATATACATATACCTTAAGCTATTTTGCATGTACTTACTCCAAACTTGTTTCCTGCAGGTACAAGCTTCTCACTTTGAGGGCTTGATTACAACAATCGTGGGCTACATACTGCTGGCCATGACGCTCATCCTGTGTCACGTATCCTTCTACCTCACAGCTTCAGTCGCACATACACCTCTGAAATATGTAATACAGTATGGTACATGCTGGCTGTAGTCTTGGTCCCATTAATTTTGTTTGGTAGTTGCTTCTATAGTATTGATCCTTAATGGCGTCCGTAGGGACTGGCTGCGCTGGTCAGGTTCCAGCGCTCTCGGCGTCTCCTGGGAGTCTGCTACATCGTTGTCAAGGTAACGTCTCTTAAGTCCATTCCTGGTCTGTGTTAGTCATATACACCGGTCTGGGTGGAAATACATAGAAATGCTATCACTCCTTCATTAGCTGAGTGCTACAGTTAAAAATAATTAGTTTGTATTTATTAGAGAGCAGAACAAAGAGCGATGTCGTCAGGTTTTTTCCTTTTCAAAGTTTCCTAGAAAGAAAGAGAGAGGGATGTTTATTTTAAGCATAAATCAGAATTTGAAGCTCAAGTCTGTGGTACAGAACGGTACCAACAAATGTACATGTTACATTTGTGTGTCTCTTTTTTAGCATTTGGGATTTTAACATGCAGTATCATTGGCACGGAATATAAATTCTTACTGATTGAAATCTTGATCCTTTTTATTTCAGGTTTCTCTCCTGGTTGTGGTGGAGATTGGAGTTTTTCCCCTGATCTGCGGCTGGTGGTTGGACATCTGCTCTTTAGTAAGGCCCGCTTGCTTCTCTTCCAAATCTGGTTTTGAATATTTCTGTAAAAAAAAATGATCGTCAGTCCTGTCATTTACAATTCAAGCTACTCACTGTTGCTTTGCTTAGAAACTCGGGTTGGGGCAGTCCAAATCCTTTTTCATTGTTTAATCAGATCCAATTTCGAATGTCATAAAGCAGGATACACATGATCTGATGCTTTTCAAAGCAGTCCTAGTCGGGAAAGGTCATTTCGCATTTCACTGTCATTGAATTGAGACGGGCGTCGTCGTTCTGAGCTGGAGGAGGCAGGATGCATTAAGATCACATTTAAAGGCCTTCTCTACAAAAGACCATCTTTCAAATGTGTGTTTTCTTTTTTGTTTAGCTTATTTTTTCCCTTTATCATTTCTCAGTGATTGAATTGGCTCTGATTTCATTACTTTAGTGAACACAGCGTCCTGCGTTTGATGTCTGATATCGTCTACTGGTCATTTCAGGACCTGAGACTGTTCACACTGTTCCTGGATGGCAGTTGCTTTTATATTGCTCGTGATGTGATCAAACTCTGAAAAACTGCATCTCAGCAAGCGGTCTACAATGAGCATTGTGACCGGCAGTGTGAATGTTCTGCTCGTTTGTCGTACAGTTTATTAAATTGAGCAGGCTGATGCCTCCCATCACAACACCATTTATACAGCTTTCAGCAGAGCCGTCAACGACATGAGCAAAAGCAGATGCTCTCGGTTCCACAGTTCATGCATTCATTAACACGCAGGAAAACAGAGAAGTGACTGGTTTGAAGGATCAGCGAGTGAGAGCGCGCCATATGGCCCTGCGTTGTGATGCCAGCTCTTTGTTTGTGATTCTCTCCTGCGTGTCGGGGAGTTTGTATGCGTCAAAGCTTACAAGCACAGTGGCAGCGATGCGAGTCCCTTTCTGCCAAAATCTAAATTGTCACAGTTATCCAGTTTGTCGTTATCCGTGAGCCAGTTCATTCTGAACCAGTCTTTCTCACGCCATATGGAGCAGCTGACACAGCCGTAAGCGTGTCTCCTGCGCTGTCAGCACAGCCTGATCGATGCGGATGAGGTTGTCTTCGTCATTCTGCCCTTTGTGCTTAAGTGACACTTATGTTTTCCTTCTGAAGACTTCCATCTTTTTACATTTGTAAATATGGAGATTCTGAATTGTCTCTCAGTGGAATATTTAAACACTGAGTTCATTTTTATGGGGTTAATCATTTTATATACATGAGCTGACCACATTTATATGTGAGGAGAAGAAACCATCTAGACCCAGACACTGAGCTATAATCACAGTTTTTATGTTTTTGTTGTTCCCCCTCCTGCAGGAGATGTTTGATGCCTCGCTGAAAGACAGAGAATTAAGTTTCAAATCGGCACCTGGTACGACGATGTTTCTTCACTGGCTGGTGGGAATGGTCTACGTCTTCTACTTTGCTTCTTTCATCCTGCTGTTGAGAGAGGTAAGACGGAAAGCGAACTTCCCATTTCACGCAATGACTTCAGGAACACGTGCGAAGCTGAGGTTTGTCAGGTGTGTTGTAAATTATTAAAACGCTGAGCACTTTGTCTTTGGCTCTTTCTCCCCCAGGTGCTGAGGCCGGGAGTGCTGTGGTTTCTGAGAAACCTCAATGACCCAGATTTTAACCCGGTGCAGGAGATGATTCACCTGCCCATCTACAGACACCTGCGGCGGTTCATCCTGTCGGTGGTTGTCTTCGGCTCAATCGTCTTGCTCATGCTGTGGCTCCCCATCAGGCTGATCAAACTACTGCTGCCGACCTTCCTGCCGTACAACGTGATGCTCTACAGGTAGCCCGCAAACGGAACACAGTTATAGGTCACTTGATAACCAGACAACACTGTTTCCAAAAGAACAAGAGGAAATGATGACAGATCAGAAACACTGATCACAGCTGCTGTGATGTTTAACACAGAGCCTCTCTGCTCTTTCAGCGACGCCCCTGTCAGTGAGCTGTCTCTGGAGCTGCTCTTACTCCAGGTTGTTCTTCCCGCTCTGCTGGAGCAGGGACACACTCGCCAGTGGCTGAAAGGCTTGGTTCGAGCCTGGACTGTCAGTGCTGGATATTTACTGTAAGTTGGCTTGAAAACACACCTTTTTTATTTACACCATTTTCCTTTTACCCATATATTCTATAAAACAAATCAAACGATTCTGTCTCCAGAGACCTCCACTCCTACCTCCTTGGCGAGCAGGAGGACAATGATGCCAACCAGCCCGTGAACAACAACAACAACAACAACCCCCCTCATGGCCATCACAACAACAACAACAACCCCGCCCCAGCTGTTGGCGAAGGGCTGCATGCGGCCCATCAGGCTATCCTGCAGCAGGGGGGGCCGGTGGGCTTCCAGCCCTACCACAGACCTCTCCGCTTCCCATTCAGGGTGAGATGGTCAGGGGTTGACTTTATATCAGAATATTCCTTACAGTAAGGAGGAAAAAGACAGCCTTTCTCCTAAGTTATCTCAAGTTTACAAGTAAAATTGGTTGCAGACAACTGAGATATGGAGTAGCTGAGACAACGAGTACACTCAGTCTCAGAAGGTTACTTCTCATCTAAGCATTACTTGAATCGGCCACAGAATAAAACAGACCTATTTTTAGGATGAACAGAAGTCTTTAAAAAGAAAATAACAGCTCGTGGTCCTCTGTTATTTGTGGTTTAAAGATAAATTTAGAACTGTGCCAATGCTGGAGGTACCACTTATTGTACATTTGAGCCTCCGTAACTCAACTCTGTTGTGGAAAATGGAAACATGCTCTGCAGTGTGTCCCGTCAGAGAGCTTTTATTCCTAACTATGGTCTTCTTTTTCCCTAGATTGTGTTACTGATTGCATTCATGTGCATTACTCTACTGGTGGCCAGTCTGGTGTGCTTAACGCTACCAGGTGAGATGTCAGAGCATACAGCATCACTTTCCATTCAGTAGACCCATGGCCAATAGAAGGAGTGTGTTCACGCGTTCCGTCCTGTTTGTTTCAGTCTTCACCGGCCGTTGGCTGATGTCCTTCTGGACAGGCAATTCCAAAATCCACGAGCTGTACACTGCAGCGTGCGGTCTGTATGTCTGCTGGCTGTCTATACGCGGAGTCACTGTTCTGCTGGCCTGGATGCCACAGGGACGCACAGTTATCATACATAAAGTCCAGGAGTGGACGCTCATGGTGAGCATCGCATTAGCTTCAGTTATTCCCTTAACTGAAAGTACCGTCTTTTAGTTGTGTTTGATTGCGCGCGTTTCTTCTGCTGGTGTGTTTAGATCCTGAAGACTCTGGTTGTGGCCCTGCTGGTGGCCGGAGTCATCCCGCTGCTGCTGGGCTTGCTGTTCGAACTGGTCATCGTGGCTCCACTGAGAGTCCCACTGGACCAAACACCTCTCTTCTATCCGTGGCAGGTATGAGTGTGTGTGTGTTCATCTCAGTCTCGCATCTCTGTCAGTCATTTACCTGCAGGATCTTGTAACATATGATGAGTTATTGAGGAATAATTCTGTCTTGATTTCTGTCTGCAGGATTGGGCTCTCGGAGTGCTACATGCCAAAATTATTGCTGCCATCACTCTCATGGGCCCTCAGTGGTGGCTGAAGACTGTTATTGAGCAGGTAGGTTTGAGATTGATGTTAGATGCATTCTATCGTGTGTAATCTCCCTTATGTCCAAGCATCCATTAGAAACACACTGTCAATAATTCAGACTTAAGACTCTTGCTGGATAAGAGTCTTCTACATTATTAAGTATGGGAGGGTTATATAGCATGCATATATTTATACACTTCTGTTAGATTTACTTTTGAGCTTAGATTGCTTTAGGTTGAACAGTAAATCTCTGCCTTACCTACTTGTGCAGAATTGACTGATGCAGCGACGGCCTGTCATAGAAGAGTCGCTGTTTTTGGATAGATAGAGTAACTTTCCAATGTAAACAATCCCCTGTAGGTGTATGCAAATGGAATCCGCAACATCGATCTCCAGTTCATCATCCGCAAACTGGCTGCTCCCGTCATTTCTGTCCTGCTGCTGTCTTTGTGCGTGCCGTATGTGATTGCCGCAGGGGTGGTGCCTGCTGTCGGTGAGTGTCTGAGAACGTGCTGATCACTTCTAAAGTTTGGACTTTTTGAACTGAAGAGTTTTTACATCCAAACAGAAACTTCACACGTTTACATTACAAGCTCACTCACAAAAGATGTTTAACATTTCGATCAGAGAATCACCATTGCACCGTCACTATCTTTGTTTAGCACTATTGCCACGAAGACCAATATAATGAAACTATTTAAAGCTAAATTTTTGTTGTTGCTTTTGTTTGTTTTGTTTTTTTAGGAGTTACCCCTGAGATGGAGATTCTGATGCAGAGGAGGATCTATCCCTTCCTCCTGATGGTTGTCTCACTTATTGGAATACTTTCCTTCCAGATCAGACAATTCAAACGCCTTTATGAACACATCAAGAATGACAAGTAAGAATAATTGACACAAACTTTTGATGAGATTCGCGTTTTTATTCTTTCCGTTTTTGTTGCAGTTTCTAATCTTTACATAATCCCATAACATCTAATGATTTTCCTTTGTAGGTACCTGGTTGGCCAGAGGCTTGTCAACTATGAACGGAAAGCTGGGCGAACGAGCTCAGTTCCCCCCTCCAACCCCGTCGCAGAGTAAACTTTTGTGTCACAAGTTGCCACATTTTTTGCACCTGTTGCCCTGCGTACACCCTGTCCACTCCTCATCCCATTTTTATCTTTTTTTTTTTCGATTTCCAACTCGATCGTCTGACCATAATCCTCCTGAATCTTCTGTGGATCTTGGTGGACCGGATGTTTATCAGTTTCCGTTCATGCTTGTCGAGTGTGGAATGGGAAAATGTATTATAATATGGGACAGCTGAGTAATGCCCTTGGATGCATGGAGGACGCAGGAGAATTAAAGGTTTGATTTGGAGCTCAACATCTGTATTGTCAATCATGCCTTGCTTTGTAAAGTGCTGCCTGATAATTGTACATGTGTAAATACTTTGAACGCAGACTTTGTCTTAAAAAAAAAAAGAGGACAGTTGTGGATTAATGCAATGACCATTGTACATCTTAAAAGTGTATGTATAATTTATTAAATCAAAGTGACAATTTACTTTGTCATGTTGTTCGTTCAATCAAGGACATCACAAGTGCAGTTGAGCTGAATTAATTTTCTCGTGCTTGAGCCAGATCCGTCCAAATATGATCAGTGTTTAACCTCAGGTGGTCTGACGTCCTCGTCTTTTGGTATAAGAGGAGACGGAAGAACAATTCCAAAAATCTCTGCGAGAATAAGTGGAATCTCCTCATCTTTAAGCTCTTTGATGGTTTTCACCACTTCTCCTGTGGCTTCTGTGGGGAAGGTCTTGGTGATCAGCCTGCGGCCGATGTAGGTGACCCTCCCCCCGGGTTTTAACAGCGTGCAGAAAGACTTGCTGAAGAAGATGGACGAAGGCGAGGTCTGGTGGTAGACGCACATTTCGCTGAAGTCTCCCAAACTCCGGGGTTCAAGGGTGAACTTGAAGAGCGCATCCCAGTCCTTAGGTCCGCTGCTGCTTTCGTCGCTCTGCCACTCTAAGTAATGCATCCCTGTGTCCTCCCTGATGCGGTACATTCGGTGACCTTGCTCCTGGGGGTCAGCGGTGTCCAAGGAGAGGGGGACACTGAACCCAGCGCTCCCGAACCCAACGTCGCACAGCCACCGCCGCCCCTCAATGACCACCATGAGGACCAGATGGTCGAAAGGCGGCCCGTAGCAGCCCGTGATTTCGCCCTTCACCTGTCCGGACAGCAGGGTCACCTGGAAGCCGAGTCTGGTCAGCAGCCAGGAGAAGAGGCCGTTGTTCTCGCAGCAGAAGCCGCCGCGGCGCTGGTTCACTATCTTGTCGAAGAGCAGAGGCAGATCGAGGCGGACCAGTCCGCCGCTGTGCACCGTGAGGTTCTCAATCGGCACCGAAAGCAGGTGACGGATGTGGACGGACCGCAGCGTCTCCAGGGTGGACTCCGACTGGGGTTCGAACCCAATGCGAGACAAATATTTCCCCACGTCCATCTGCACCGAAGTCATTTCCACTGCCTTCATCAACTTTAGAATAGTGCTGGAGAGGTCCAAAGTACGCAGATCTTGCGTAAGTTTAACAATCACACGGACTCTGCCGGAAGCTTCCTGTAAAAGTAACAGACACACAGCAACCAAAATAAACCACAAAGCTGTGAAAATGATCGTTGTACAGGGTGAAAAAATATATTTATTAGGCATAATAACAAATTGTATACACATTGTGCTTTGACAGTTTTTTACTAAACAAAAGCAAAGCAGTTGTTTTCAAACTGCAGGATCAGTTTCAGATCATTGACCAGCCTGACTGACTGATGATCAGTCTTTGTGGCAAGGAAATTGTTCAGTGAGCTCACAGGATATTGCAGAACTCACATGCCTCCCTCACTACTCCACTGCTGATTTTGTAAGACACAGAGAAGGAGGGCGATCTTTGAACTTTGTTCGTGTGCAAAAAAGTTTGTGTTTTCTTTATTGTGTGTGTGTGTGTGTGTGGGTGTATCCTGCCTTGGCCCTTAGCCTTAGTATCGAACATGGATGGACAAAAATTCAAATTAAAGTTTAATTCTTGGGGGGGAAAGCAATCAATCAGGTAATTCCTGTCAGTAATTATAAACTAATTTTTTTAAATTAATTTTAAATGTAGTAAAGCCAATAATAACTTGCCAATAGTGTAATAACACTGTGGCAATGATTTCATGACTTATTAGATTATTTTCTGGGTATTTAATTTTAATCTGGCATCGAAAATCCTTTGAAAACGTAAAAAAAAAAAAAATACTGTAATAAAACAAAAAAAGTTAGAATTTCCAGAAAATAAAATATTTTATTGCAGTTTATTATTACATTACTTGTTGCTACACCATTCAGTACCTGCCAAGAATCCTTGTGTTTCCAAGAAACGCAGTTACACTACTTTAGACCGTCGTGAGACAGGTTAGTTTTACCCTACTGATGATGTGCTGTTGCAATAGTAATCCTGTTTTTGGGAGGAGTTGGTGAGAAAGGGCCACAGCTCTACCACATGAACCCAACAGTCACATTTGTGCAGTGTGATGCTCAGGCCATCAGCTCTGCATCTGAGGGAGCTCAGAGCTCTCTGCAGGAGGTCTACCACAAGTCGATGACATTAAAAGACGCCATCAAGTCGTCTCTGACCATCTCGAAGCAGATGATGGAGGAGAAGCTCAATGCCACCAACATCGAGCTGGCGACAGTTCCCCCCTCCAACCCAGTCGCAGAGTAAACCTTTGTGTCACAATTTGCCACATTGTTGCACCTGTTGCCCTGCGTACACCCTGTCCACTCCTCATCCCGTTTTTTTTTTTTTTCGATTTCCAACTCGATCGTCTGACCATAATCCTCCTGAATCTTCTGTGGATCTTGGTGGAGCGGATGTTTATCAGTTTCCGTTCATGCTTGTCGAGTGTGGAATGGGAAAATGTATTATAATATGGGATAGCTGAGTAATGCCCTCAGATGCTTTGAAAAATGCTGCCTGATAATTGTACATGTGTAAATACTTTGAATGCAGACTTTGTCTTTAAAAAAAGAGGACAGATGTGGATTAATGCAATGACCATTGTACACCTTAAAAGTGTATGTATAATTTATTAAATCAAAGTGACAATTTACTTTGTCATGTTTGTTGTTCAATCAAGTCACATGGACATTTCACAAGTACAGTTAAAGGTGCTGTAGGCAGGATTTTGCTAGTCAATGCTTATTTTTCTTGGTTTTCTTTGGATTAAATGTTAGAGTATCCATTGATAATCCTTTAGGAGTGCAGCATAGTTGCAGTACTGCGAGGGCGCAGCGTTTCCATCTGTCTCTGTTCTGAGCTGAAAAGGAATCTCGACAGCTCCAGGTATCTTTGACCAATCAGAAGAGCCCATGAGGCTCTAACCGTGATTGGTCGAGGGGCGATCGTCGCACATTCTTGTGGGAGGGGCTTAACTTGCGTAAGGGCGTGATGTCAGAGAAAACAGGACAGGATTGGCTGTGCTGGGTTTCAAATCGCCATCTTTGTTGGGTCAAATCGCCATCTTGCTTAGGTAACCCTAAGCAAGATGGCGGAGATGCGGAATCCTGCCTACAGCACCTTTAAGCAGAGTTTACTTTCTCGTTCTTGAGCCAGATCCGTCCAAATATGATCAGTGTTTAATGTCAGGTGGTCTGACGTCCTCGTCTTTTGGTATAAGAGGAGACGGAAGAACAATTCCAAAAATCTCAGCGAGAATAAGTGGAATCTCCTCATCTTTAAGCTCTTTGATGGTTTTCACCACTTCTCCTGTGGCTTCTGTGGGGAAGGTCTCAGTGATCAGCCTGCGGCCGATGTAGGTGACCCTCCCCCCGGGTTTTAACAGCGTGCAGAAAGACTTGCTGAAGAAGATGGACGAAGGCGAGGTCTGGTCGTAGATCCACATTTCGCTGAAGTCTCCCAAACTCCGGGGTTCAAGGGTGAACTTGTAGAGCGCATCCCAGTCCTTAGGTCCGCTGCTGCTTTCGTCGCTCTGCCACTCTAAGTAATGCATCCCTGTCTCCTCCCTGATGCGGTACACTCGGTGACCTTGCTCCTGGGGGTCAGCGGCGTCCAAGGAGAGGGGGACACTGAACCCAGCGCTCCCGAACCCAACGTCGCACAGCCACCGCCGCCCCTCAATGACCACCATGAGGACCAGATGGTCGAAAGGCGGCCCGTAGCAGCCCGTGTATTTGCTCTTCACCTGTCCAGACAGCAGGGTCACCTGGAAGCCGAGTCTGGTCAGCAGCCAGGAGAAGAGGCCGTTGTTCTCGCAGCAGAAGCCGCCGCGGCGCTGGTTCACTATCTTGTCGAAGAGCAGAGGCAGATCGAGGCGGACCAGTCCGCCGCTGTGCACCGTGAGGTTCTCAATCGGCACCGAAAGCAGGTGACGGATGTGGACGGACCGCAGCGTCTCCACGGTGGACTCCGACTGGGGTTCGAACCCAATGCGAGACAAATATTTCCCCACGTCCATCTGCACCGAAGTCATTTCCACTGCCTTCATCAACTTTAGAATAGTGCTGGAGAGGTCCAAAGTACGCAGATCTTGCTTAAGTTTAACAGTCACATGGACTCTGCTGGAAGCTTCCTGTAAAAGTAACAGACACACAGCAACCAAAATAAACCACAAAGCTGTGAAAATGATCGTTGTACAGGGTGAAAAAATATATTTATTAGGCATAATAACAAATTGTATACACATTGTGCTTTGACAGTTTTTTACTAAACAAAAGCAAAGCCGTTGTTTTCAAACTGCAGGATCAGTTTCAGATCATTGACCAGCCTGACTGACTGATGATCAGTCTTTGTGACAAGGAAATTGTTCATTGAGCTCACAGGATATTGCAGAACTCACATGCCTCCCTCACTACTCCACTGCTGATTTTGTAAGACACAGAGAAGGAGGGCGATCTTTGAACTTTGTTCGTGTGCAAAAAAGTTTGTGTTTTCTTTATTGTGTGTGTGTGTGTGGGTGTATCCTGCCTTGGCCCTTAGCCTCAGTATCGAACATGGATGGACAAAAATTCAAATTAAAGTTTAATTCTTGGGGGGGAAAGCAATCAATCAGGTAATTCCTGTCAGTAATTATAAACTAATATTTTTTTTAATTAATTTTAAATGTAGTAAAGCCAATAATAACTTGCCAATAGTGTAATAACATTGTGACAATGATTTCATGAGTTATTAGATTATTTGCTGGGTATTTAATTTTAATCTGGCATCGAAAATCCTTTGAAAACGTAAAAAATACAAAAAAAATACTGTAATAAAACAAAAAAAGTTAGAATTTCCAGAAAATAAAATATTTTATTGCAGTTTATTATTACATTACTTGTTGCTACAACATTCAGTACCTGCCAAGAATCCTTGTGTTTCCACGAAACGCAGTTACACTACTTTAGACCGTCGTGAGACAGGTTAGTTTTACCCTCCTGATGATGTGCTGTTGCAATAGTAATCCTGTTTTTGGGAGGAGTTGGTGAGAAAGGGCCACAGCTCTACCACATGAACCCAACAGTCACATTTGTGCAGTGTGACGCTCAGGCCATCAGCTCTGCATCTGAGGGAGCTCAGAGCTCTCTGCAGGAGGTCTACCACAAGTCGATGACATTAAAAGACGCCATCAAGTCGTCTCTGACCATCTCGAAGCAGATGATGGAGGAGAAGCTCAATGCCACCGACATCGAGCTGGCGACAGTTCCCCCCTCCAACCCAGTCGCAGGGTAAACCTTTGTGTCACAAGCTGCCACATTGTTGCACCTGTTGCCCTGCGTACACCTTGTCCACTCCTCATCCCGTTTTTTTTTTTTTCGATTTCCAACTCGATCGTCTGACCATAATCCTTCTGAATCTTCTGTGGATCTTGGTGGAGCTGATGTTTATAATTCATTAAATCAAAGTGGCAATTTACTTTGTCATGTTTGTTGTTCAATCAAGTCACAAGGACATTTCACAAGTACAGTTAAGCAGAGTTTACATTCTTATTTATTAAAGAGTTCTTCATTACGAGGAATAACCCCTTGAGATAAGTTGTCTCGTTTTCGAGGGGATCCTCAGATTCATAACAACATAAAGAGCAGAGTAGTGTAACAAAATACAAGATAGCAAAATTACATATGCATATGAAAAGATAAAATATATAAACATGAATAATAAGAAAAAACAAACAAAACAAAATAAAATTAAAGTAATAAAAAATAATAAAAAGAGACAATAAGCAAAATGAAACAGCACACGCACACACATACACACAAACCAGCTCTGAATGTTCACCTCTCTCCACCCATCAAAGTCAGCACAACATAGTCAAACATACTCAAAACACAACATCACAACAAAACTTTCTAGTGCTTGAGCCAGATCCATCCAAACAGGATCAGTGTTTAACATCAGGTGGTCTGACGTCCTCGTCTTTTGGTATAAGAGGAGAAGGAAGAACAACTCCAAAAATCTCAGCGAGAATAGGTGGAATCTCCTCATCTTTAAGCTCTTGGGTGTTTTTCACCACTTCTCCTGTGGCTTCTGTGGGGAAGGTCTCAGTGATCAGCCTGTGGCCGATGTAGGTGACCCTCTTCCCGGGTTTTAACAGCGTGCAGAAAGACTTGCTGAAGAAGATGGACGAAGGCGAGCACTGGTGGTAGATGCACATTTCGCTGAAGTCTCCCAAACTCCGGGGTTCAAAGGTGAACTTGTAGAGCGCATCCCAGTCCTTACGTCCGCTGCTGTTTTCGTCACCCTGCCACTCCAAGTAATGCATCCCTGTCTCCTCCCTGATGCGGTACACTCGGTGGCCTTGCTCCTGGGGGTCAGCAGTGTCCAAAGAGAGGGGGAAACTGAAGCCCTCGCTCCCGAACCCAACATCGCACAGCCATCGCCGCCCCTCAATGACCACCATGAGGAACAGATGGTCGAAATGCGGCCCATAGCAGCCCGTGTATTTGCTCTTCACCTGTCCAGACAGCAGGGTCACCTGGAAGCCGAGTCTGGTCAGCAGCCAGGAGAAGAGGCCGTTGATCTCGCAGCAGAAGCCGCCGCGGCGCTGGTTCACTATCTTGTCAAAGAGCAGAGGCAGATCGAGGTGGATTAGTCCACCGCTGTGCACCGTGAGGTTCTCAATCGGCACCGAAAGCAGGTGACGGATGTGGACGGACCGCAGCGTCTCCAGGGTGGACTCCGACTGGGGTTCGAACCCAATGCGAGACAAATATTTCCCCACGTCCATCTGCACCGAAGTCATTTCCACTGCCTTCATCAACTTTAGAATAGTGCTGGAGAGGTCCAAAGTACGCAGTTGTTTTCAAATTGCAGGAACAGTTTCAAATCATTGACCAGCCTGAAGGATTGATGATCAAACTTTATGACAAGGAAATTGTTCAGTGAATTCACATTCCTCACTACTGCACTGCTCACTGACACAGAGAAGGAGGGCAAACTTTGAACCTTGGTCATGTGCAAAAAAGTTAATGTTTTTTCTTTATTGTGTGTGTGTGTGTGTGTGTTTGTGTGTGTGTGTGTGTGTGTGTGTGTGTGTGTGTGTGTGTGTGTGTGTGTGTGTGTGTGTGTGTCCTGGCTTGGCCCGTAGATTAGTATGATACATGGATGGATAAAAAATTAAATTAAAATTGAATTATTGGGGGGAAAGCGATCAATCAGGTAATTCCTGTCAGTAATGATAAACTAATATTTTTTAAATCAATTTTTAGATATAGTAAAGCCAGTAATAACTTGCTGATAGTGTAATAACATTGTGACAATGATTTCATGAGTTAGATTATTTGCTGATTATTTAATATTAATCTGGCATTGAAAATCCTTTGAAAATGCAATAAATACAAAAAAATATAGTAATAATACAAAAAATTACAATTTTAAGAAAATAAAATATTTTATTGCAGTTGATTACATTATCAACTATTCAGTACCTGCAAAGAATCCTTGTATTTCCAAGAAACGCAGTCTTATTAATGTATTATTACAATATGTAATGCATTTATTACATGTTATAAGTAATTGCTACTTATTAATGAAATGTATTATTAGTTAATATAATAATATATAATATAATAATATAACTTATTGGATTATTGGCTTAAATGGAAGAAAAATTGATAAACTACTCCATTATTTTTCAGTTATTTCTCATTATGACGTAATTTTGTGTTGTGTTTTGTTTCGACCATTTCAATATTTTTTTTCGCTTTTATTTATCTTTAATAATCAGGCCCCCTCGTGCCACTTCTCGCCTCGGTGACGTCACCGGTGGACACTCCCTTTTCCCCAGCAGAGGGAGAAAGATGGCGCCCACACACGTCCTGAGATGCTGTCAACGGGGCTTAGCATGGATACCTGTGATTTTTATCGCCCTGGTCGTCTGCTGGTCGTATTATGCCTACGTGGTGGAGCTCTGTATACGTGAGTAGCAGCGCTGCCGCGGGCTGTGGGCTCTTTAAAGCCCGGTGGAGGCTGTTGTTGTCATTGTGCCGTCCACAGGAAGTAAATGGACTGCAGCCCAACAAAGGTGTTGGCAAGCCTGTCCACGGCTAGATACGGATAATTATCTGCACCCCTGTCATCGCCTCGGTGGCCTTAATTAGGAGGCAATTTGGGTTGAAGGGAAACTTTCGCCTCCGCTGCTGATGCAGCTTCTCGTCTCCTCTCTGTGGTTTATGTCGAAATGAATGGAGTCTGAACCGAGAATTGTGATGTGATCTGCTGTAGTTTTTTTTTATTTTTCAAGTGTTACAAAACTTTCTGTTCATGTGGATCACACATATACCATGTTACTGACCAGTGCTGAGGAAGCACTGTCCAAATGATGTGTAATATGTACCTTAAAATAGCGATTGTCTTTATATAAAGGCTGCAGCTGTCACAGCTTGTGGTTTTTGCTTCAGGCTTGTTTCATAATCTTAATTTGTATGAATTAGACTAAAATATATTTAGATGTATAGTATATGAGTATATGTCTTTAAAATGAAGTTTGAATACAATATTTAATCATTTTACCCACCACATTTTTCTTCTCATTATGAAAAGCAGGCATTCCTGAAGCTGGTGACCCCAGGAAACATCTGCCCCATGCTCTCAAAACCAATTCAGTTCAACGTTATTTCAGACACACTCATGTCCAGGCGCTTTTATCGAGGGAAAACCCAACAATTCCACAAGCGATGGTGGAAAGATGAAACTGCTCTGGTTTAGTGTTAGGGACAGGAACTGGGAGCAACAAGCAAAAAGGCATCAGTCCACTTGCTGCAGATGTTACAGAGGCAGGAAGCTCAGACCACGAAAGATCCAGTGAACCACGACTTTACTGATATGAAAGTCTCTTTACAGTCACCATGTGAACAGTGGCTTTTCTTCCGCTTTCATTCCAAGTACTTTAAATGATCTCAATTTTGTTGTCTTTGGACACAATTTCTGCACATTCAGAATGAATTTGATGAATTCAAATTCAATTCAAGAATTTCCTTCAGGGATTAACAAAGCATTTATATTCTACAAGGATTATTTTCTTTTATTTTCTGAGTATCTCTGATTTGAGCGTGAAATGTGATTTAACTTAAAAAAAAGTAGACACCATTGCTTAAAGTACACTCTTCAGTAAAGATTGGAAGACAATGGAAATGTTCATTTTCTATGATTTCATTTAGGAAAGTGAAACTTCAAATATTTGATACCTTTCATACACAACAACAAACATTTTTAGACCATTTTGTGCTTTTCAATGAGAAGTTGTAAAAATCCAAAATGCAATATCCTAAAATTGCACTATATTTAATAAAACATGTGAGGGTTTCTTTAAAAAAAAAAAGAAGGCCTTAATACATACAACCAAAAAAAAAAAAAAAATCTTGAAACTTTTCACATTTTTCCACTCACAGCTTGTAGTTTTTTTAGTGAAATGGACTTTTTTTTTTTAGATCACATTTCTTTGCATCTGCTATCATGTATTCTTCATTGTGAAAGAATGAGAAGATTAAAATTGATTCTGTTTTTCAAAACCTTTGATAATTAAAGAAATACGAGTCAGACCGTTTGGAAATGACCTTGTTTTACACGTTTTGACGTCTCTGAACTGTTGTTAGTCTCATGGGCTCTTTTTGGAAAAACACATCACAAGATAGGTTTTAGTATTCTGCAAATCTTTAAAGCACACTGTAGCATCTCCAGTACACAGAGATTACATGATGCTCTCCTTTGACTTTATTATTTGATCAATAATTATAGGTGCATTCAGTTTTAATGTTCCTGTAATTGGTGAAGTTTATTTGACTGTCTGACATTTTTATTTTGTCTCTTTTATCTCTTGCAGTCACCATAGGAAAGAGGGGGAGTATAGGAGAACAGAGTAAGTCTCCCAGGGCATCAAAACAACATTTTTTGAATTTATTGCAAATGGAAGTTTCCTGAATTGAACCACTTTTTCTGGGTTAATCTCTCTGAGGTCTGTTGAAATGTGCTCTTTAGACTTGGCTATAAAAAAAGGGGCTGGCACAGAAAATGTGTCTTTCCTCAAAGTGCTGAGGCTTGCCTGCTTTAAAGCCTAACAACTCCTCCTCGTTTCAGCATTAGCCATTAGCTCTCCTCTCTCATTAATTAAAAGTTTCTCTAAGCTTTTATTTGAAGTAGCAGCTTCATCTTCCCTCATTGTCTCTTCATTCTTGTTGCACATGTTGATCACTTGAGCCTGACGCTTCCGTTTTACACCCTCCAGTCGTATACTTGATCTTCTTCCACCTCTCCTTCATCATGTTTGTATGGTCTTACTGGAAGACCATCTTCACCAAGCCTGCCAACCCCTCCAAAGAGGTACAGCACCGTGATTCTGCTCTGCAAAGCCCACACTGTATCCGTGGCTGCAAGAAAGTCAACCTCGTTATTGTCTCCTTCTCTCTTCATCCCAGTTTTGCCTGCCAAAGGCTGAGAAGGAGCGTTATGAGAAGGAGGAGAGACCAGAGTCTCAGCAGGAGATCCTGTGGAGAGCTGCCACCAGCCTGCCTCTGTATACCCGCACAGGTGCTGGAGGTACGTTGGTGCCCCCAGATGAATGCTCGTTAGTTTGGTCCAGTGAATTTAACTGTTTACACCTCTGTGCTGTATCTGTCTGAAACCGACACGCCACCCTGTTAACATGATGCAGCAATCCGTTACTGCGACCGCTGTCAAGTCATCAAGCCAGACCGCTGCCATCACTGCTCCGCATGTGACATGTAAGAAACTTCACTGAATAATTTACCGTGAGGATGTTCTGACGATGCTGCCAAGATGTTTTCCTCTTTAAAAAAAAGGATCAGTCTATCGTTCACGATGTGCGTCTTTAATCTGTGTTTTCCTGTTTGTTTGCTGTGTCTGGTAGGTGTGTGCTGAAGATGGACCACCACTGTCCCTGGTGTGTAAGACCTCGCTTCTTGTTCAACGTGTCGATATGAGTCACGCGAATTTACACGAGATCCACCAAGCTTATCAATGTTTACACCCAAATACTGAAATATGGGTCTGATTGGCTTCCCCTTCATACTGTGAATGTCTGGTGTAAAACAAACAGCTGAAAGCAAACTGAATACTGTTTCTGTTGGTTTGTAGCGACTTAGCAGCAACTAACTGTTGTGAGTTTCCAATCAAGACACATTAATAACAGGATGCCGGTGCCAAGTGGCGATTAGGACGAGGCAACTGGGTTGAGAAAAATTTTAGAGGAATTTTATCTGCATTTTTTGAAATATGGTATCCTTTTATTCAGTTTTATACTTTGTAACTTTTCTTTTAAGACTAACTCTGTAGTCTTGCAAGCTTCCAATATCTTGAATTAATTATTAATTTATTGATTAATAATTTCCAGTTTCATACTGTCTAGTTGTTCTATGGCACCGCCCTTTGCCCATTATTAATTATTCAGTAATAAAAGAAAGCAGTTTGTCAGTAATGCAAAGCCTTCACCCTTTTTAAAGCCAGGCTTGATGAGATTTCTGCCTCGTCTCTGTGCGTCTGCAGGGTGAACAACTGTGTGGGATTCTCCAACTACAAGTTCTTCATCCTCTTCCTGGCCTACTCGCTGGTGTACTGTTTGTTCATTGCAGCCACGGTTCTGCAATATTTCATTAAGTTCTGGACAGTGAGTAATGAGTCGTCCACGTCTGCTCCCTCACTCTTTGCATGCATCGATTGTGTGCGTCTATGTGTGTGCGTGTGTATGTGTGTGTCGCTGCGGCGCAGTCCCGGATTTCTGGTTGTTCATCAAAAGCCAGGACGAGCATCCGTTGAGATGTTTGTGCATGGCGCTGACCTCTCCTGCACTGTGCTGTCCCTCTTGTTTTTTCTGTCCTCTCTCACCCTTCACCCTTTGACCTCCTCTCTGTCATCCCCAGTTCTCACACACTGGCTCATTGTTTGACGGACCCTTTCTTTTCTGTCTCTCTCTCTCGCCACTGTCAGATCCATCACTCGCACCACTTATGCGGCCACAAACACCTCCTCCTTTTTCCCCGATTTTCCCCTCTTGCTGCAGCGCTTTGATTTCCTCTCCTCTCATCTTCTTTCATCCTTTTGTTCTCTCCATTCCCGGCACAGTTTGCACATTCACTCCTTTTCTTCTTTTCACCCGGCTTGGCCTTGACTTTTATTTGCCTGCCTGACTTCTCAGTGCCTCTGCTCGTCCCCTCCATTCCTGTTCTCCGCTGGTGTCGCTAACCAGACCTGTTTCTGTTTGTACTAAAGCTTTGCCGGAGGAAATCGGCAGAGAACTGCCCGAAGGTAATGCAGCCATCCTCCAAAAAGCCCCTCATCAGTGTTGCTCCTCTCCTGTCCGTCCTCCGTAAATGTCCTCCCTCCACGTGGGATTGTTATTGATTGCTGTCTCACTCTCCTCTTCTCCCGTCTCGTCCCCAGAACGACCTGCCCGAGACTGCCAAATTCCACGTCCTGTTTCTTTTCTTTGTGGCGGCCATGTTCTGCATCAGTATCCTGTCCCTCTTCAGCTACCACCTGTGGCTCGTAGGGAAGAACAGGTCTACGATAGGTAACAAACACGCAAATGTTTATCACAAATTACAGACCTCTGTCATCATTTTAAATGGGAGAACTTGATCAATCGGTGGCTGATTAAATACTTTTTAACCCCACTGCATATTTATAACATGATTATTTCTGCAGATATTTCTTGCACATAAATGATGTAAATGTTTTAACATTTTAAGAGGTATCCTAGATTCAAGTAAAAATATCTTTCAGAATATAAAGAAATAATTAAAAGGTTGAAAATTTAAAATGAAATATTAGCCCCCTGCAAAAAAAAAGCTTGGATAAGAGAAATAAGTCAAATAAAATAAAGGTGAAATAATAAAAAAAAAATACATTATTTAGACGTGTAAATCTTGTTTTTAACTAAAAGCCAAGAGGAAGAGGTGTGTTTTAGACATTTTTAAAAGAAATTTGTTTTCATTTGTCAGTAACAAACCAGCTACCTCAACAAAAAGTAACAGAAAGTCATTTCAAGAACTTGTATCTTTATTGTTTTCACTTTTAATATGCAGGAAACTCAAAAAATAAATGAATTTAAGAACTACAAGAATTATAACTAAACATTGTAAAACGTTTTTGCAGACACCAGGAAAAAAAACACAAAGCTGCTTGTAAAAACAGGTGCAACTGAATCGCTAATAATAGCAAAAATAAAGTTTCCTGATACATTTCGTGCAATGCGCACGGTGGAGTATCAGTCTGGGGACAGAATCTTCTTTGCTGAACAAGCTTAAAATATTGAAGAAATAGGGGAAAGTCGTAGTTTTTAATTGTGATATAATCTTGTATCTTTGCTAATTCACGTTGCATTTTGCTTCAGTGTTTTAATGACTTTTTTGTTTGCGGTCTCGCTCCCTGCAGAGGCGTTCAGAGCGCCAGTCTTCAGAACAGGCTCCGATAAGAACGGCTTCTCTCTGGGTTTCCGGAAGAACATCACTCAGGTCTTCGGTGACCAGAAGAAGTACTGGCTGCTGCCGGTGTTCACCAGGTAAACCACACTAATCACAAACTCGGTTTTATTTCTGTTCCTTCAGCACAACACAGGAGAGACACACACAGGACATCAACGTGCCAAATACTCACCTCTGTGAAGCAGGACTTGGAACTGCAACACCACAGTGTGGCCCTTTAAACCTGGGGAAAAAAAAAACACAGGCAGAATTAACCTTGCCCTGATCAGCCGTGTCAAATTAAGCATGAAGATCAAACTAAACCAGAACTGAGCTCCTTCCACTGCCTGTGTTCACTTATGTCCCGTGGCCTGGAGGAATAAAAGAGCTGCTGTGGACCAGAAACTGTGCAATTGTTCAAAAAAGATTTTTTTTTTTTTTCCATCAATTCCAGCATGGAATAGTAGATTTGAATATTGGTCTGTGATAATTGAGTATTGATGAGTCGAGATTGTTCTTTTTCACAAGTGGTTTCATAACATTAGTTTTCAGGGCTGTGGAAAGACGACCGAAACCAGAGACTGATAATCAATATTCTGATATTCTCTGAGATTATACAGTCTGAAATCGGTTCCAGAAAACCAATTTGGTAAAATGTCAAGCTCGCTTTCTGTAATCAATCAGAAGTGGGATTGATGAAACATCTGCCGGTGTGCATGACTCTCTTATCCTGGAAACAGCAGTGCAGATCATTCTCCTTTAATAAACCTGGACGCAGCACGTATCGGACTGTTCTCACAACGTTTTGTTCACACAGTTATCTCCTTCCAGCGACAACAGTTGTTTCCATTGAGCGGGTGGGGAGGTGCCTCGCGGTTTGATGGAGACGGTAGTTTTCATTTGTGAAGAGGGAGAGAGCGATCTGTGTTGTGGTGTGCGTTGGAGGAGGGGCTTTGCATGAGAGGGGCAGTTTGAGGGTCTCGGGGAGGCGGATCCTTCCAGGTGAAGGGTGTGGTGGGCGTTGAAGCCTCTTTCTCTTTTGTTTTTGTTTTTTTTTTTTTTTTTGCATCCCACGATCAGGCATGCCTGCAGTAGGAGGTGGGATGGTTGTCCTTCACAGTCCCCGGCACGTTTTGTTTTGTTTTGTTTTGTCTTGTGCCAACATCTCCCTTCTGCTGTCCAGGACAGCAGGAACAGATAACGGCACAAGTAGGAGAAGAGACGAGAGCCAAACAATTTCACACGTTCAGGGAAAATCTGTCTTCTTTCTAAAAGAAATGTCTGTTCTCTCTCAAAAGCAATTTAAAATTGTCAACAAAATGCTTTGGTTGAAGATTTGTAAGTGAATGAAAGCCGTCTGCTGAGCGCCAGCAACCCGCTGAATCTCACCCCCTGTCCTGGCTCACCGATGAACACCTAATCATTGACAGATTTGTAAACTTCAGGCTGTTGTCTGACAACATCATTAGAGGCAACAGCAACAAGAGTTTCACATTTAGCAAAGCAGACCAGAGCTGTGGCTTCTAGGTTCTGTCGGTGGGTCCAGGAGTTCAAGATAGCTGCAGGAAGAACTCCGAGTTGGTCTTGTAGACTTCGTGCCTCTTAGTTGTGTGTTGCTCCGGCTCCCTGCTTGCAGTCAAGGGTCGGGTGGTGTCATTTCACACGAGCGTGTGAATTTTTGTTTCCAGAAGTGTAATCTTCTGCAGAGGTCTGGTGTAATCATCCGTGGAGAAGAGGGGCATCCTGCTGAAGATTAGAGTTCCTCCCCTGCTGGTGCCCGAGAAAAGGGTTAAAATATGACTGTAGTCTTCTGTGTCGATTGTGAATTAAGCTGCCAAAGATCTGCAAGTATCTAGACTGTGCCTTCTAACCTGTTTATGAAAGAGTTGAAACATGTCAACATGCAAATGTAATGAAAGTAACATGAACACCCAGCAAACTGAAACCCTCCTTGTTCATTCCAGTCAGGGAGACGGGCTGACGTTCCCCACCCGGCTGGTCAACGCCGACCCGGAGCAGGCCACAGTCAACATGCATCCGGAGCCCAGTAAAAGGTGATCCGTCTCAGGATGGCAGCAAATGGGATCTGTGAGGCGGGGATCTGAAAGAAACCGTGCTGAAGGATGTTGATTTTTCCAGCGCTGCAGACGTCCCCGTGAGCCCGCTCAGCGACTCCCAGAACCGCCTCTTGAGCAACGAGCAGCACGCCAACAACGTCCAAGACCATCTGGCGAACAACACCCTGAAATCAGGTGAGCTCCGGCGGGGGTGTAAATATTTCACAGGCACAATTAACATTCACAGCTCACCTCCTCACACACTGCGTTTTTGTCTCCGCAGCTGAGAGTGAAACCATCACAATCTCTATGGAGAGCGAGTCCTAACCAGGTAATCAGAATCATTTAACCTCGCCGCCTGCCGTCCGCCTGGTGTCAGCACTCCTTTAATCGGCCACACATGCCTGCAACACTCAGATTCGTGTGCAGATTTCTCTCCTCGAAGTGCGTCTGATAAGACATTTAAATGTACTCAAGAGTGACATGATTTTTGTTTTTTTCTCTTGACACAGAAAAAAAATGCCTCAGTCATCTTTTGCGATGCCTTAAGCAACTCACCGGCCCCCCCCAGTGCAACTGCACCCCCCCCCCCCCCCCCCCCCCCCCCCCCCCCTCCTCCAGGCCCATTTGAAGAAACTATGGAAGTGTGGTTCACAGCACAGGATTGCATTTATGGCGCTGGCGTTTTTTTTATTTTTATTTTTTTATTAAATTTGTTTTTTCTTTGCATGCCATTTCATCAGCACACCGCCCACCTGCCATCATAATATCTGTGATCCAGCTAATCCACACACATGCTGACAGTCACATTTAGCTGTATACTGATTTCCTTTTGCTGTTTTTTTTTTTCTTCTCATAAATGACGTAATTATTGATGAATCCAAGAACCCTGGAGGGAAGAAAGAGCTACTTCTGCTTGTTTTTGTGTGTGCCAAAAGCTCCTCTTCGCTGCATTGAGACAGTATCTTATAGGCGCCAAGCTGCTGTGAATAGTGGGGGACAAGCTGGAGTACAGCAGTACGTTGTTGTGGTGTTGTCAGGAAGGCAGCACCTGTTTACCCATGTGAGTGTTTTGGGTTTTTTTTTTGTGTATATGTGTTTTATTTTTGTTTTTTGGATATAGTATCTATGATCCGTACTTTTTTTTTTTTTTTTGAGATGGATGTTTTCTCACCAAAACCTGACGTGGAAACTTAAAGAGGACTCCACTGCCTGGCTCAGCGGACCGCACAGCGCCGGTGCGTCGCAGGGTAGACTGTTAGCTCGGTTCTTGGTGAGAAATTGGACATTAGAGCACAACATATGGAATTTGCACTTTGTAGATTATCAGTGACCATCATTTCAAAAAAAAAGTGCTGCTTTTTAAAAAGAAAAATGTCCCCAAAAGGAAAAAAAAAAAAAAAATATTCGCGACAGGGGACGACGGGATGATCCTGTGATTCATAGTGTTTCGTGTGTGAGAAGGAATGTATGTAGCAGTCAAAGTGGCAGTCATGTTTTTTTAAAAGAAATATATGTATAAAAAAAAACTAACTCACTAAAAGAAAAAAAAGAATCAGCTTTATGTGATTTTTTTTTTTTATGGCCATTTTTTTTTCTTTGTTTGAACGTGCTCCTGATAGGTTCACCTGGGAGATGTTTCACACAGCGCAACACGCAGCATTCATCGTCTCACCTGTTCTCGGCACGCAGCGCGTTTTTTCTACTCCTCGACTTTTAACTAAAGACACCAACACTCATTGCCAAATAAGGGCTGGCCTGTCAGGAGCTCTGACCTCTCAAGTGTTTACAGCATCCTAGCTTTATCTAACCTCACTGGCCAACGTCCTGATAACCAAATCCTATTTATCCGTAGTTTTGCAGCGCAGTATTTTTCTTTCATTGATCTGCCTCTCCTGCCTGGGTCATGATGTCCTTGAATTCCTAGTGCTGGCCAGCAGGTGGAGGCATGTCTCCTGCTTATTTACCCTCATTCAGCTGGACTTTTTCTGTATTTCTACACCATCCGACTCAGGGCTCAATTCACTTTCAGTCTAATTTGCAGGTGCAGCTTTCTCCAAAAAAGAAGGAGGTTTTTCTTAACAGACAGTTATTATGCATCACGTTTCCTCCAAGAAGTCATTTTTCCATTTGATTTGAACATGAAAGTGAATTGAACCCCTCTTGACTAAATGTAAAATAGTGGTCTCACCTGCAGCTTCTGCTCGCCTTGTCACTGTATACATGGAATCGGCTCGGTGTTGTGACCTCGAAATGTTAAAAAAGAAACTTTAGGTTGTGAAACTCTCACAGTCAGTTGTCTCGTGATTGGTGTCAAACAGCCTGTGTGACAAAAATCTGCAAAAATGGACAATATTTTGTTTGCTCAAAAAGTAAATCACTTATGCATATCACAGATTTGTCAGTAAAACCAAAAGGAAAAAAAAAAAAAAAAACAAGGGATGAACTCTTCCCTTTCCCAGGAAATGTCTCTCCAGTGCTGAAGGTACTTTTCCACTGGAGGATGACTCGGCTAAATCTCGATGTCTCTCTTTACTCACATCCTCTGATCACATCCTGACCGCTGCTGGATGACGGACACGTTTACAGCTGTTTCTGTCTGGAATGCTGTGGTGGTGCCGTGAGCTGTGGGCGTTTCTCAGTAGTCACGGCTGCTGCTGGATTCATCCTAAACTGGAAAGCAAACGAATAATGGAGTGTTAAAAACAGCCTTGCTAGGAGTTTTGTTTTAGTCCTTCCAATCATGCCATCTTAAAGGTACTCTGTTTTCCTCTCCGGTGATTGGATTGGATTTGTCACTGTTGGAGTTTCTTATACAAACAAAGGTTTTGTTCCGATTATGTAGATTTTTCTAAAGTTCCCCCCCCCATCAACATTTATCTCAAGAGGTTCAATGAAATGCTGTTTGAGGCCCCGGCTCGTTCTACTCGTCTCGTTTCCTCCACTGACTCTGAAACGTTGGACCTGTCGTCTCGTTTTACACATTGCCTATATTTCCTCTCTCCGGGTCTTTCGGCCCCCCCGACACTAAAAAGTGCGCGTGTATTTTGTAACGCTAAAGTGAGTGTTCTTTTGTAATCTTGTTGTCTTGGGAGAAATGCTTCTGTGCAGCGATGAGATTTTTCTACATGTCTGTGAACATACATTACTGTCTGAGTAATGCTCTGAAGCATGGCGCCTAACTTCTGTGGACAAAAAAAAAAAAAATGTTTTATCATAATAATGAGGATTGTGGTGTTATAACAAGGCATTGGGTTGTTTTTTGTTTTGTTTTGTTTTGTTTTTTTTTTTTTCAACCATACCTAGGGGTGTCATGTTTTAAATTAGCTTTACTCTGGTCTGTCTGAACTTTATAAATGAAGCCATAAAACTCCTGTGAAGATGGAAGAAGGATCTGGAAAATCCAGTCTAATTTCTGTTTGATTTTTTTTTTTTTTTTTAAACTGACAACCTGCTACATCTGAATTCACACTGCAGGTGTAATGGATCATGACTTGCTTACAGCATTTTGATTTCCTTTTGTTACAATGTCCTATTTTACAATGAGTGTATATATATTGATAATGTAAAAAAAAAAGACAACATATATATTTTTCTTGTCTGATTAATTTTACTGTTCCTATTTTGTGAATGAAGTACATGCCTCTACACAATTAACGTGAAAATAACAATAAATGTTTTTTTTTTAAAACCTTCAGCCTGATTTTGTGTCTGAATCAGTTGAACAATGTGTTATTCGTCGTGTAGATAATTTGACTAACATCAATAAAGTCAGCGTGGTTGATTGTGTTTAAACCCATTAATATGGGAGTGAAACTGAACTACTGCATATTTGTCTTGAAATCTTGTAAACAAGTCAGAATAAAAAGAAATGTGGAGGGCAAAGCATTTTAATAAGGCAAACATTTTATCATTGAATTAAAGGTGAAAGCAGTGTTAAATTAAGATTGAGAGCAAACCTGTTAGTGTAGCTATGATAAACAGTTGCGGACGGCATAAACAAAAACAGGATTATATCTTAAAATGTGAAAAACATCAGTCAAAAATCACGGATGTTCGCCAAAGTATGTGTGGGGTGAGAGTTCACTGGGGGCAAAGTGGTTCAGTGTTTTATTTGGATGAGACGCTCATCCTCTCACTTTGTTGACCCGTGGACTGGAGTAAATTCATCCTCTTTACAAACTTCACAATCTAACGTTTAAATTTCAATAAGAAAATACTTATTTGCAGTATTCTGTGACACTCGGATAGATAGATAAATGATGATCGTCCTGCGAGCTGTCTTCGGGCCTGGATGTGATTGGGACTCCGTTTGTAGCCTTGTGGTGTCAGAAACAGACGGCGATAAGGAATAGTAAACACGGTTTTGGTTTCCACTCAGTCAACATGCCGTAGATTCATGACCTCAGTTAAACAGCCGCTATCAGTTTGACAGCCAGGCCCTTGACTTCAGCCCCTCACCGTTCTGTGATCTGTGAGAAATTCACAGAAAATGGTTCAAGAATGTGTCTTTTTTCTAAAACTGAAAGGTTCGCAAACAAGCTGGAGAATCACCTGGAGTCCATCTACTTTCAGTTTGACTGCAGCATCACATGTAAAAGAAGAACATATTTGTCTGAAGCACATTATATTTGTGATTCCATACGAGAGTCTGTCCTGAAAATGAGAAACGGAACATTTCCTTTTATTTGTGCACACGTGTGTGTGTGTGTGTGTGTGTGTGTGTGTGTGTGTACCAGCACTTATGTAAAACATTTGCTCCCAGGGACATGACCTCAAAATCTATTTTTCTAGGAAGAATTTGTTGACCATAAAAACAAAAAGTGGCATCAAAGAGAAAGCAGACACGTAGCTTGCACTGGATACGTGAGGCAGCGAAGGGCCGGTACGGCTCGGAAAAGTAACCCCAGGTAATCGACCGACAGTTTTAGAAGGTAGTTTGGATTGATTTAAGCTCTTATCCAGAAATGTGGCGCCCAGATGGGAGTCAGATGCGTCTCTCTCCCAATATGATAGAGATGTCTCTGTGCTGAGCCTCATTAGAGAGGTGTTTTCAAATCGTGTTTATAGCTGAAGTCTACCACATTGGACTTGTACAAACTTGAGCATAAACACCGAATGTGAACTCAGGGCGTTCTGTAGATTTGCAGGGCATTCACATCTTTTTTATCAACCTTAGACCAGTCGTGACAAATCATCCGTTGGTAACCTGAAGTACAAACGTCACGTAAAGGTGTGTCTCCATTCACCTTTGACGAAAACCTGACTCACCGTCAACCAAAGATAGCCCACTCAGTACCTTTTGTAACAGAAATGTCCAGTTTGACTAATACATGAATGTACAGCGTGTTGTATTGTTCTTGCATGTAATATCCTGCCGAGGAAATGCGAAAGGTTTACACACTTTTCCCTCTTTTTATGCCCCTCGGCCATCTCTATTATTCATTCCTTGGATGTGTCTGTACAGCTCAAGGATAGAGAGTTTTAACCTCCCCGCGAAGGTAAATTCAAGCCTTTTGATATGTTTACCCTGTTCAGACCCAAGGTTTGCCTGAACAAACCAGCGGATCTCATGAACTTTAAGAGTTTAGTCGGAGAGAGAAATGAGCTTTGTTCAAACACACGGTGGTCGCCTCAAAAATAAGAGACATAAAGAGTAAGCAATAAATTGTGTGATGTCTTAGAATTACAAATGGCCTTGAGTGTTGAGGGAAAATATCCCAAAAGAAGCCAAGGGCATAAAAAGATTTGAAGGAAATGCCCCACATGACAATACCCCTCTGCATGTTGCTATGGGAACCCGGGGCCATGTGATGTGAGTGCCTGTGTTGTCTGCAGCCTTAAAGAAATCCCCCCTTCCACAAACACACGCTGTTAAACCCTCCATCCTCAACTCTCGCACCAGTTTTCACTCATTTTCATTTCCCTTGCTCACACCTGGTATCTGTATATAACAGTGCTTTGCTCTCTGTTTGGGGATCTGTTTAGCTACTCTGCGATGACCAACTCTGAGTCTTGAGCCAGTTTGTTTCTCATCTCTTACCCCATCAAACAAAGAATGGTTTTGTTTTCTTCTTTATTTCCACAAAATGAGAATATATTACAGAATTACAAGAAAGGAGAGCTGACTGTGCAGGGGAGGAAAGAAGCCCGAGGGGTTTATGTGAAACCCTCCTCATCAATAAACAGCGCCATCATGAAAATAAAAACGTTAGAGGAAACTAACAAAGGGGTTGGATTCCCACCACAATAACCTGGTTCTCTTTTCTGTGACTGAAGGGCATGTATGGTCGAGTCCGTCTGGAGCACACGCTCCAGGTAGGGCCGCGGCCACCCAAGGAAGTGAGGATTGGAGTGAAAGCACAGATAAACACGTCCAAAATATAACACATGAAGCCAGGCCAGAGGTGTGTTGATGCTTTTTTGGTGACTTTTTGCAGAGTTTTCACCTTCATTCTCTGAGATGCGTTACATGCTGGTGTCGGAAAGCAGCATGACTCCAACCCAGACGCTACAGGAATGACGGCACCTTCTCCAGAGCCAGAAGAGGACATGGTCCACTGACAGCGAGACAAAGGCCGCCCTGCGGCTAACAGTGAAAGGTGACTGGCAAAGTAAAGCACACTGGTCCAACTGTGAGAGAATGTTGATGTAAAATGCATCATTCCAACTCGAATTTCCCCCAGGATTAAAAAAAGTATCTATCTGTCTGTTTATGCTCAGAGAAAAGGTACAAAAATTGTAATTAATCCAGTTCATCTTTAACAGAAAATAATTATTTAAACCATCTCTCTTCAAATCTCACTGAAGAGTAACAGAAAACATTTGAATTGACAAAAGAATAGTGATTATATATCATGATATATATCAATCAAATATTGTGACAAGACTATTCCCACATCGCCCAGCCCTACTGCTCCAAACAAGACAGTCCGGTTTGAACTGATTGAACAATCTGTATTAAAGGTTATTTTGTGTTGTCAGTCACTTTGACAGCATCTGGTAAAAAACATTAAGTACTTCAATCCCAAGAAAACACTGCATCTGTGCAATTAAACTGTGCAATAGCATCTGTAGATCAACATGTCACACCCAGCTCTCAATCCGCACAAAACGCTGTTGTTCTTAGTATTTCCCGGAAGCCTTTTCTTGTATATATCTTAGGATAGTGTATATTTGACAGCTGTTTATATATATATTATTTTTTACTTTCTATTTGAGTTTAGTCTCTCCTCATATTTAATATTCTTTTCTTTTTAATCGCACAAATCTGACTGGTGAAACGCACAAGAATTCCAATGTACCTGTTGAAAAACTGTTTTTTAACCTGTACAAATGGCAAAAAACTAATCATTACAATATTTTAATTAAAGTGTTTAATGTTAGGTTTGGTTTGAGGGCGGTGGACTCCAACTGCCTGACACTGCCACTGGTGATGAAGGAGCTTTTTTTTTTTTTTTTTTTTTTTGTCTAAAAAGAAAGACTAAAAATCAAAGTCCACAAAGTCCATCAAAGTTTGGCAACTGGGATTGCTTCCGCCTACAAACATCAACCGGATGAAGGTGATTAGAAGATGAACCAATGGATGAGTAAGATACTGTAGAAATCCTCACATCTCAACCAGAACCCATCACAGCACATCCCACAAAAAAACAACAACAACAAAAAACAACTTTCCCACTTTTCAGCCAGACGCCACATCTTGTAACAATTGTTCATTCCATCACTACTGCGTGAATTACGGGAACACCAAAATAAATCAAGCCTGTGAAGAGTAAATGGAAACCAGAGGTTTATCTTCTCGGCCACCGCGCTGCGCGTAAATCTCGTTTCATCCCGGTGGAGAAACCAAACAAACACCGGGGACGCCTCATCCTCTCATGACACCGAGGCGGAGGAGGCGGGTCCACCGACTGCAACAAGTACTTTCGGGCTCCAGAAACGCTTCTTGTCCAAAGTCCGTGGTGTCTCTCGCCATCAGCAGGAGGACGCAGAAGCTGCACGCGTTCTTTTCTTTCCTTTTTTTTTTTTTTTTTTTTTTTTTACGCACGGAGCGCCGGAGGAGGCGAGCGGAGCTGAAACTTCACCGGAGACGATCCGCACACAGCCGCCACCATGAATAACGGATCCAACCGAAGTGTTGACCCGAGCTGCACGGACAGGCCTCCTCCTGCCATGGATATTATCCTCAGTGAGTGGACTCACAAGAATATTCATCCTTTTTTTTTTTTACTCCAATGTGTCTGTAATTTGCGTAAAATGAAGAGTGATTGAGTCCTCACGCTGGGTATAAAAATCTCAGCACAGCTCGAAATATCTCCTCAGTAAACCTGGACCTTAATCCTCTGTTCTGGAACTATAGATGTTTTTGTTTTGGTGTTTTAAAAGAGAAAAATGGAGATGCGTAAAACAGCTGACTGAGCGCGCATCCTCTTTGCCGTAAAACTGACGATTAAATCAATTTCCCAACTGATATATTTAAAGGGACTCAAATACAGTTTGTACTGAACAGTTTGATTCAAAAGTGTGTCCAGCTGTCAGATTTGTAACAAGTGGGATGATGAGCTGACTTAAAGTCAAGGCCAACCTTGAAATACAGAATAACAAAGACAGCTGTACAACTCTCTTCTTACAGTTATTTGGGGTTTTTTTGGTAATGAACGGGCTAAAATACTTGGTTATTTGTCTTACCTTTAATTTATAGCTCTTAACTAACAAATAAAATAATAAGATAAGCTTCAGCTTCTTGTTTTTCCCGCCTTTGCACCCCTCTGCTGCCTATAGTCTATTAAACACGAGCAGAGACATTTTTTTCCAGTTAGTTGCAACCAGCAGTGTTTTATCATCAACTACAGACAAGTCAAATCCACTTCTATCTGTCTGTTTGAGTTAATCAGTCCAGGATTTAACTGGAAACAATCTACTGTACCCTGTGTACAGTGTGGGACACTGGATTCTTGACAAGTGTTGAACTTGGTTTAACATCAACGAGGTGCAGTGCACATGCAGACCTGGATTGGCTGCTGAAAATGTCAGTCAAATGCTGACCCCCCCAGAAACAAATTGACAGGACTTGAATCCTGGTGGTGGTCTGGATGAGCTTCCTCACAGAGTGACTGCACTTTATGCATCAGCAGAGCTCATCCCCAGGAATGTTAATTAGTTTGGTGGCATGCTTATGCGCCAGTTACAGGACCATAGAGCCATGGTAACAACAGGGGACGCAGAAACCAAATAGGTGGTCATGCTTAATTCACACTTGATGAATCCCTTCACAGGGGGACTAATCGGCTGCAGGGATTTGGTCTCCTTTTCACAGTGTGCTGTGATTGTGATCAGTAATCTGTATATAAACAGATATGATGCCATAAATGGGTATAATATGCCAACCATTATTGTTTATGAGCTTTGAGTGCAGATATTTCATAAAGGTGAACCGAACAGCTTCTGACGCCACTGCTCTGCCCCAGTCACACAGGGAAAGTGTTCTGTTGTTGTACCAATCAGTTCATATCCTGTTGGTGGCATGTATGCATGAGAAGTTAAGTCTCTTGCCATCTGGGTCAGTTTTGTCTCCTTTTTGCAGCCGAAGCCTAAATATGTTCTCCGTGTGTGTGGCTCCGTGATATGACAGTATGTAAGACAAACGGAGGAAACGGCCAGCATCAGGGTCAGAGCTCTTGTGTATCATTAGTTTCTGATTACCGCTAATGCCTTTGGATACCTGAGAATAAATGGTGCAGTTTGTAAACATCTTCACTGGCAACATGTTGAAACGCTTGACTCAGTCCTTCCTCTCATTCATTGTTTCAGTGCAATCCAGGCAGTCATTATGTCTCTTTTCTTTGGAACATTAAGTAAAGCATTTACTTTGATTTAATCAGAGTTGACTGGAAGCTTCTCCATATGAGCTACTTTCTTGGCTTTTGGGCAACTACTGACGACATATCTCTGCTTTTTGTTTGTTTTTAAGGCAGTCCTGAGACTCGCATGTCTCAGACTTTGGATGACATCGTGCATTTTTAAATTTATGCAGCTTTAAACAGGAGGACTGCAAACTGAAGGTGTTATGGGAATTAACAAATATTAATAATAATAAATTTAACTTCACCGTCATTTGCCTGTGAGTGTGTGTGCGTGTGTGTCTGTCTGCGTCTGGGGATCCGTGTTAGTGGATGTCCTCATAAAGAAACCTATCATTTAGTGTTAAGTTAAAAGTAAGCTGCAGTATTTAATTCTAAAGTTACTCTGCAGAAAGTGTCACGGAGTTCCCACCCTTTTTGTACGTTGGAAGAAAATGTCATCAAGTTCACAAAACACAGTTCTGAAAGTTTGTGAATATGAATTAAAAAAAGAACAGTAAGGTCGCAAGCAGTGTTGTGTAAGTAATTAATAACATTCACCAACTCAAACCCAAAGCAGAAACAATTAACAAAATAAATCTATTGATAGTAATGTGACAGTTTTAGATTGTTAATTAAAGCAAAGGACAACTGTATGGTAGATATAGCACATCCATCAGACCCCAGCATTATACTGGAGTTACTGATCCCTTTGTTTTCTTTGTTTTATTTCAATATTTTCCTGTTTGTTTCATTTTTTTAAATGGTTACATGAGCTGTTATTTAGTCTGGAGTCACACACTGACTTATTGCAAGTTCCCTCTTATATCACCAACAGCTGTATTCATGTTGAAGGTCTTAAAAATTCCTCTATTTTAGCATTAGACCTTAATATATTCATGTATTTATTTATTTTTGTTTAGCTCTTTTGATGGATTTTATGAGTTTCGAGTTCAGTAATGTCCGTTTGGTTCACTGGAGGTCAAAATGTGTATCACCCACAACTCTGTGTTATATATTACTTTACAAGATGTAACTAACTCCATTGCAGACGAGTGATGTCTTAGGGTGTATAAATAAAAACAAGCAAAGGGATATAGGATCTCAGCTCTATACTGAAGTGTGCTATGCGTTGATATTTCCTTTCTGTCCTCCTCTCCTCTCAGAGTTGGATCTGTTCGGCATCATTCTGTACTCCATCCTCACTTTCATGGCGACAATGTCCATGCTGGTCTTCATAGAGGAATGTGTCTACATATATAGGAAAGTGCCTGCCAGGAAGAAGACTATTCTCATCTGGGTTAATGGAGCAGCACCAGTAAGAACATATCATTTGAGTTGAATAGTCTTTATTGTATATATTTTATATATTTGCAACACATTTGAGTTGCTCTATTTTTCAGGTGATTGGCAGCTTGTCTTGTTTGGCGCTGTGGATCCCCAGAGCCACCATGTTTACTGATATGTTCTCAGCATGGTAGGTTTTTTTTTTTTTTTCTTCACCTTTCCTTTTACTCACCGTCTCACTGTGCTTTTTGTTTCTTTTTTACCTACAATTACACCACTGGAAAACATCACAGTGAAACTTAACCCCAGTCTCCTACTGAGTTTTGTGCAAAAACAGCAGCGCTGTTATGTAATGCGTTTGGTTTTATTCAGCGTGTATCTCTGTTCTCTCAACTCTCCTCTTCTCACATCAATCACTTTCCTGATGTGGACGTCTGATGCTCTCCTCAGCTACTTCGCCATTGTGGTGTTCAAGTTCCTGATCATGATGCTGGAGGAGGTGGGCGGAGACGAGGCCTTCCTCCGGCGCGCTGGGAAACACAAACTGAAGATCAGCACAGGGCCCTGCTGCTGCTGCTGCTGCTGCCTGCCACATGTGGACATCACACGGTAAATGCTCAGCTGATTCCCAGCCTGTGGGCATCGCAATCAGCGCCGTTTCCTCTCATTTCCTCCGCCTCCTCGGCTAGAAATGAGCAATTCCTATTTATAAGAATGCGATGAATGTGAGCGGCTTCTGAGGAAGTCTTTCTTTAACCTCACAAGTGCAGCCAAACGTCAAAGACGGAGATATTGATCTCTGGTCTCAATAAACTTTTCCACAGGAAATTTTGAAATATTTTAGCAAATAAAAACCAGATGGATGTTGTTTAGATTGAAATGTAATAAATAAGATTATAAACCGTGCTCATGAAGAGTAGCTATTATTAATTAACTGCCATTAAAATCTACAAGAAGATTTTTTTTCCCAGATTAAAAGCAAAACAGAGGCCTTTGTCACGCACATCATGTTTTGCACACTGATCTTTAAATAGTGGGAGATGTTAGGATCACAGACGCGCCATCTGAAAGGTCCCGCGGGGCTAATGGTGCGCAGATGCTGCTGGTTGTTGACCGCTGTGACCACATCAGGTGGCTCTCCTGTAAATTTTTTACCTCCTTCCAATATTAGAGAAACGTGCAGCTGGCGCCCCTATTCGCGTGTGCTTTGGCTTTCTCCCCAGCACAGGTTGGATAAACGCCTGGTCGTTCAACTCTGCCCGGGGAGGGCAGCTCGCTCTCGGCAGTTATGTCATACCGCTTGCCTGGCTCCACGAAAACCGGGCGAGTGTACTTTCACCACGTGTCACAAGACCGGTAGCATCAGTTTGAAACACGCTCAACTTTTATACGCTTTTTCCTCCCATTACATACTGTCTGCTTCTGTGAAACGTCCCCAGGAAGTTTGGGTGTGTTGTGTAAAATGTAAAAATAGAGAATGCAATGATGTTCAAACTGAATTAAAAAAAAAAAAAAAAAAAAGACAAAGCTCAAATCAGATAAAGACAGAAGACAGCGTGCGTTAATCATCCCCTCGGGGGATGATTCCACTCCGTTCATAGCTCGTAGCTGATGGGTAGATAAAAGAACTCAAGAACGTGTTTACTGCTCTGTTTAATCGGCTTTTAAATAATACCAAGGCAATGTTTGGTTGCACAAGCTTTAAAAGCAAATAAAGTTTTAACAAGCATCTGTGGGTTGTTTTGAAACCTGAGTCCCTCACAAACATGCGGCTAATGTGACCCCGGATTATTACAGCGATAAACTTTTTTTAACTAAATGATGATAAACAGGGCAGTTTCGATCTATTCTCTAGTCGTGGGGCTCTAGAACCAAACCCAGGCTGAGAATTTAACTCTACACAGAAAAGACCCACAAAATTAACTCGACTCAAACTACCTTCCTCAATAAAAGGTGAATGCCTCTCTCCCTTTCTCTCTCTCTCTTCCTGATGTTTTGTTTTCTGCCTTCGCTGAACGAGCTTCAACTTGCATTGAACACAAAGCTATTAACCACGTGATTGCACAGTTTCCATTCAGTCACTTTCACTATTTAACTACTTCAGTTTTCAACTTTATGCCACCAAAATATCAGACGGTCTGTATTTTTATACAATAAAAATTCAAAACATTGATTTGTGCTCTTCTCTCGTAGTGAGAAGGTTGTGGACATTTTTATTATCCAGATGGGAGGTTGGGGGGGGGTTAATTGTGATGAGGCTATCATATAATGAAGAGGGAGTTAACGTGTACATTTTTTAACTTGGGAACACTGTAATGCTGTTCTCCCACAGTGAACATCTGAAAGAGAAAGTTTTTCATAAACGTTTCTCCAATTTGAGGTACTGTGTAATTGCAGCAGTTCATACTGAGCTTACTCACACTTTCCACTTCGGCTTTCAACAACTCACAACATGAAACTTGACTTATCTCTGGGTCTAAATCTATATATGAAATAGGATTGAGAAAAAAATCTTATTTTGATGATTGTTAAAATCTTTTTTATTGTATTTTCTGTCTCATCGCCTCCAGTTTGTGTACGTTTGTAATTATCGACCCAACTTGGACAAGTCTGAAGTTAGACATCTGATAAAGTGCGATTCACTCCTGCAGGCTGGGAGAAAAAACAATAACAATCTAATGCCATCATGAAAATGTATGCATGATTATTAGAACTCCAGCCTCACAGTGAGAAGGATGAGAGTTCAAGTCGTAACCAGGTGTGAACCTGTATTGAAGGTTTCTTCCCATAGTCCAAAAGCGTGTATGTGAGACTAATTTCTGGTCCTAAATGAAGTAAAAGAGACTATGAGTGTGTGTGACTGCCCATCTTTCTGATGGGATAACCGTCCGTCCAGGCGGCAGCCTGCCGGTGTCCATTGTTCGCTGCTGTGATCGGCTTCACGAAGCTGCCGGACTGGATAAAGCGGTATAGCAGATGAAGAAACATTATTGTTGTAAAAAACCCTAGAGGCTGCCAGGTTATTAAAGGATAAAACACAGAAATCAACAGTCACACAAAAGGCTTTCCAATGTTCATTCAAACATGCCAAAGGTGAATGGCGCTCGGGCATCCATTGGGAGCAATTTGGGATTCATTGTTTTGCTCAAGGACACTTCGACGTATGGAAAGAGGAAATTGAGCCTGCAACCGTGCGATTCAAAGAGAAACCATTCTGCCTGCTTCTGCATGCTTATAATATACTGCTGATTCAGTGTCGACAAAAACAAGCTGATTTTTTAAAATTAAAAAAAAAACCTGCATGTGATGATGATAGTAATCAGGAGATTCGTGTTAACGCACGCACAACTGCTCCCACTCTCTTTCATGCTCCGTTTCATTAGAAGCCATCAGTTACGACTCGTACTTTTGTTGTCCTGATTGCACAAGACGGTTCAAATCCCAACACGCCCACAACTGGCACAAAGGTAGCCGAGGTCAATCCGAATTGTTTTAAATATCCTGCAGTGATGGCCAGCGACACCACGGGGGAATCGGGGAATTCCGCTGTCAGCTTGGAAATGTTTTGAAAGGTTAAAATCTTTATAGTCAACAAGGCTTCTAAAGAACTGTTTCCTTTCTCGTCCATCTCCAGGCGCACTCTCTTCCTGCTGAAGCTGGGCTCCTTCCAGTTTGCGCTCCTGAAGATTGTCTTCACGATTCTTTCCATTGTCCTCTGGACCAACGGGAGCTTTAACCTTACTGATGTGAGTTGCAAGCACAGAAATTATGATTAAATTCACCCAGAGTTCGTGTGTGTGTGTGTGTGTGTGTGTGTGTGTGTGTGTGTATATTTACATTTTATTGACATTTCTTTATCTGACACTGTCTCAGCTGTCAATCAAAGGAGCTGCAATATGGATCAATCCATTTGTGGGCGTCTTGACAATCATCGCTCTGTGGCCTGTGGCGATCACGTTCATGCACCTGAAGACGACGCTGAGAACACTTAGGATCGTCCCCAAGTACGCCATGTACCAGGTACAGTGTCAGAGAAGTATGAGCATCAGACGAGGTGGCCTGACTCTGTTTGCAGTCTGATCAGAGTCCGCGTAAGCAGCACGCCGTCCTGCCTCTCCCTGTTATGTAACAACACAACGTGATGCTCCAAACGTAATTTTATTTTTGAGAAGAATGGCAGTGTCAGTGCGCAACAGGTCCATGTAGCAGATAGCGCCGCCGCACTGCTATTAATACTCATCTTTTCCCCTCCAGACTCTGAACAACAAGATTTCTTGATGATTGATGATTGATGATTAATTGAGCTGACGCATCCATTCTCAGTTATTGTGTGCTTCTTCAGTCGAGACGTGGGATCAGATTACAAACAAACAAGGTCACAGTGAAAAGCACAACGCGATTGATTCGTTGACTAAATGCAGTGATATTCCTGAAACGATTGAATGCAACATAAATCTGATTACTTTATTCAGAGTTCATGTAAACGAGGCCATCTGATCTCGAAATGTATCTAAGAAAGTGAAAATTTTAATAGTGTCAAATGGCTGTAATGTGACTGTATAATGAAATCATTGCATTGTGTTTGTCTGTGTTGTGTTAACTGTGT
This sequence comes from Salarias fasciatus, assembly GCF_902148845.1. Taxonomy (NCBI): domain Eukaryota; kingdom Metazoa; phylum Chordata; class Actinopteri; order Blenniiformes; family Blenniidae; genus Salarias; species Salarias fasciatus. Next base: position 12,532,786 of record NC_043753.1, read on the forward strand.
GTTTGTGTGTTTGTGTGTGTAGCTTGTTCTGATCCTGACCCAACTGCAAGCGGCTATAATCAACATCTTGGCTCTGAATGGAACCATCGCCTGCGCTCCACCTTTCTCCTCTGTAGCCAGAGGATACAGTGAGTCAACATCCATGAGTCATGGATTTGTTTGTCCACCAGTTCCAGGCTCCTTCAAGTCTGCTTACTTGCTATTGTCGCCTCTCCTCCTCTTATTCCTGCAACGCCTTGTCTCCACAGTGATGTCTCAGCAGCTGATGATCCTGGAGATGTTCATCATCACGCTGGTCACACGGCTGCTGTATCGGCGGCAGTACAGTCCCTTACCCGCAGACGAGGAGGACCCCAAAGACGAAAATGCAAAGATGGTTGCATTATCAGATTCTTCATAAGAACTCTGTATGCGTGCGTGTGTGCGTGTGTTTGTGTGTGCGTGTGTGTCTTTGTTTTTTTTTTTTTTTCCAGCAGGCATTTGATTAAGAGATTTTATATATTAATAAACATGAATTTGAATTCCATGCAAATTAATCCTGTGGTTGTTCATTAAAGCAGGCAGACTGATCATCCAAGAGAGCTTTTTGATTGACAAGACACTCAGTTTACAGACAGATATTCAACAAACAAAGAAAAAAAAAAACTGATTGTCATTAATACTTAATATTTAACACTTAGTTTTTGGCATGAACTTTGTTTGGAAGCATGGACTTTAGAGAGGAAGGCAGAGATCCCTGGAAGAAAAGAAAAAAGACTTACTTTGAATGCGTGAATACATAAATTATTTTTAAAAAATTGAAAGATTTGAATAAAGTTACCATGTTACATGTACTTCCTGGTGGTGTCTGGACCCCAGAGAGAACAGCTTGAGATTCTGCTTGTTTCTAAACAGCAAGACTGAAAAAAAAAACAAAGATGAAGTCTGGTAGGAATCATTAACATATGTAGGAATCGTTCCGGCAATCGATAACAGAGAAGTCACAGACAGTGCTGAAACTGATTAGGTGTGTGATGCATATGCAGAAATTTCGAACAAAAATATATTTATATACAAAGGAATCAACCCAAAACAAAGCTCCACAACAATAGCAAAAATTAGTAATTCAGTAGGAAAAATCCTGCAAAGAAACATGTGATGATAGATTTTAGTGTAATTAATTCCTTGGTCATTGTTGCCACCAGGCATGTCATTTAAATGTGCAGCAAAACAATATCATTCAGATTATGAGAAGTAAATTGATCATTTCCCATGTGATGACTGAAGCTAGTGTTTAGAAGTGATGAAAATAAAGGCAGGTCTCTTTGAACAAATTGTATGTGAGAATGTAAATATTGCTAATAATAACTCCTTTAGCAAGAAACAGTCAAATCCCATTAAAAATCATCTTCCTCATGCAGCATTTTACAGCCTTAAACATGCTTGTTTTTATAAATCCACTCTCACTGCTTGAGATAGGAGTTGACTTTAGCTGAGCTTGTCTCAGTGTCATGTTTAAATGTTAAAGCACTTCAATCCTCAGTAAATAAACAGCAGTCACTTCTGCTCAAACACTGAGGTCTATGTTTTTCTTGAGGGCCACGTTTTTGCCCTGGGGCAGTCTGATTTTGGACCCCAGGCTATTTGCTCCTGGTTTAAAAACATATTAGAATAATATATTTTATTTATCGGCATGTTTTGGGACAGTCAGGGTCGCTTTGCACAATGAATATGGTACAATCCAGTTAAAAAAAAATCAAGTTGAAAACTAGAGCTGGGTGGGTAGATGTGGAGAGGGTGAGTGAGGTTGTTTGGAGAAGAAAAACTTAAATTCAGGAATAAAGTTAAAGAATGACAGTTACTTTAATAAAACTGGGTTTTGTGTCAGTTCAACACATGGATGCTCTGTGTCCATTCATTTTTTTCCTCCAGTGTAGTTCAAACATTACGCCACCAGGTGGCGATACAAATTAAATCTTGCCGTCGTATTGTGTAAAACAAAAGTGTCTGAGTGTGAACCCTTTGTCTGCCTGTTGGTGTTACTGTAATCTTACTATATACTGCGCTTTATCTCTTGAGCCTTTTCCTGGCAGTGTGTATCAGATGTGTTGTCTTGAGATTACAGTCTTTGTATAAAGAGATAAACAAGATGAATGATCGTGACTGACACGCCTCTGACCAATCAGACGCCTCTCTTTCATTCTTTCAGCCAATCACCGCAGAGCATCGACAGGCCTTTATACCGGAAGTGTGATGCATTAACTTTCAAAGTCACAATAAAATGTAAAGAATAAAGAAGACGTGTAACCTTTACAGTTTGCTCTTTTTCCTCCCTTTGTCATGCTGAATGATTATAGAATTATTTTCAACTGAAATAAGCAAAGGAAAACAAGAATTTCACTCATGCAGCTCTAAATCTGAAGCATATCAAACCAAAATCAGATCACATCCATCCATCCATCTTAACCTTTCATCACTTTAAATCATTGTGTGATTATATAGATTTTAAAGTCAAAATTGCTTTATGTTGTACTCTTTAGTGGTAATGTCATTGTAGTTACGAATCACCCTATTTATTTATTTTTTTTCTGAAAAAATGAATTTCCCTTGGGATAAATGAAGTGTATCTGTTGAAAGTGGAAAGCCATGCATGCACATGGAGAACATGCAAACTCCACACAAAAAGTCACAGGCAGTACTTAAACCCACAGCTTTCTCGCTGTGAGGTGAGTGTTCGTGCTCCTGCTCCATCCTGCAAGACTCCTTACATTATTCTCAATAAAAAAAAGTTCAAAAATAAAATCATTCAATTTCATTTGTCATTATTGTGATGTTTATTGGGGAATATTAACAAATATTAAATGTTTAATATTTTAATGCACTTATGTGTTATTAATGCAGAGCTAAATTAGATTATAAATTATATTCTTAGTTAATTTTTCTCTTCTGGAACTTGTTTTTATTGCCTCCACTTTTGTTAATCCTCGCTTCAGGCGTTCCGCTTTTTATTTTGAAAAGCCGCCCCGGAAGTTTACATATCATTTTTTGCGTGACTTTGTGGCGTTGGTGTCGTCCGCGCATCTAGAAATGTAGACCGATTCAGGAAGCTGCATCGAGGCCGTTTCGTCTTGCTTCCAGCGGGCTGATCTCGCGTGCGGGTGTCCGCCGGCCTCTCCTCTCCTCCGTTCTCCGCTGTGCCGAGCCGTGCCGGGCCGGGCCGGTGGAGATGCGGCCGCCGCTGGCTGTGCGCTGCTCTCCGTGTCTCGGTCAGACTCGCCGGGGATGAATGGACCGCGTTCTTCACACTCATCCTCGTCACTCGGCATCGCCGTCTAAACTTTCAAAATGAGGATCTTCGCGTCGCTGCTGAAAAACGCCAACCCCAAAATCGAGTATTACTCTCGGTTTTCCCCGTCGCCGCTCTCCATCAAGCAGTTTTTGGATTTCGGTGAGTAGTGGGAGGTCTGTCATCATAAAGGATCTCACAACAATGACTCGCTTATTGTAAAGAAACCACGGGGCCTTTTATTGGTTTCACGTTTATTGACTTTTTATGAGCTGAAACAGCAGATTTCTTAGATGTCACGTCCAAGCAGTGACTTGCTATTAATAGGAGAAAAAGAAAAACAACACACAAGAAAAGACCTCCATTCCATGCTGACATGACATATGAATCTGTTTTCATTCAGTATATGATTATTTATTGTTTGTTGGTGCCCCATGTGCGGCAGCATTTATTTTCCACGTTTGTTTACCATGTGAACATGATATGCAGGCTCACCGACAGGGGCAACTGCACGTAGGCAGTGGTGAGTGTAAACCTTTACTAGAGGTATCCGGTTACTCAACAAGTCTTCCTCGTTTTTCCAGGTTTATTTCAGGAATTCTCAGCATGACTTGTTAGATTTTCAAATTGATTGTTTTAGAACTGAATCCCCACATTGTTCCCCTTTCAAGATCATCACATTCTGACAGATACACTCATTATCTGTGCTTGTCTGAGCACAAGATGACACTTATCAATTGCATCTTGTGGTCGCGCTCAAGGCTTTTCTTTTAATCCACCTCTGATTAAACACTGTCATGTCTGTTACATAATGTGCCCTCACAGCTGTGGAGCGCATCTGAAGAGCAGGAAGTGTGCAACACTTGTAAGCAGCACAAATGTCTTGTCCATGTCAGGAGAGCAGAGAGCAGTTGACCAAATATAACCTTGGTTTTTGAAAATGACACATCATCCCTGGACAGTCTGCGCGTGTCTCCCTCCTGCTCTGATGTATAACCCGCCTGTGTCTTCTAGGAGTTTTAACTTGTCGCTATTTTTCACAACAACACCTTTGGCAATCCAATTTGCTGAGGGATCTAGAATCACTTTATGTCCACTAATGGGTTTAAGGATGATTAGGATTACGATGAAGGAGCAGTGACAGTTTCATTTGTTTGATTGTCTTTAAATTGGATATATGTACGTTGTTGGCTTTTGCTGTGATCCTGTACCGGTCCTCATCTTCAGCTCCACATCGCTTTATATTTATATGACAGATCTCTTCTGCAGGGTGCATGGAGAATGCTCAAGTGTGCTTCACAAGACAAACATGCCAAAGCGCTGAAATGATCAGAGTGGAAACAAAGTTACTTATTCACAACCATAAAAAGAGAAGCATGAAATGAGGCATGCTGTTAGGGAGTGTGCCAGTTCAGGAAGGCCTCATTAGTTCTTTATATTGTGTCACGATAGAAGCTGTTCGGTCGGGTGAAACCTTCATTAGATATGCATGTGAAACTGTCACTGTGTTGTGGAGCTGACGCCCCGGCCTGATGGGGTCAGGCTGCACCATCAACCAGCTACAGGAAAACAAATTTCTTTTGAACATAAAATATACACATCCTCTAGAATGTAAATAATTTGATCACTGTGTACTCTAAATTTCAAGTAATGGATATGAAGTTAACATTCATGCGCAGTGTTTAGTTTTTCCATAACTTTGGGAAACAAATACACAACCTCGGCTGTTTTTTCAAGGCAAAGTCCATCATGTAATATATGACTATTATAAAAGATAAAAGTGGGTAAACACACGTCTGAACATTTTTTTTTTTTTTAATCTGTTTGTGGAAAGATTAACCCAAAGCTTCCAGGCGTTTTTTGTCTCTGCCAGTGATTAAGCGCCATCAAATTTAATGACGACTTTTCTCTCAGGCAGGGACAATGCATGTGAGAAGACCTCCTACATGTTCCTGCGAAAGGAGCTGCCTGTGCGGCTGGCGAACACCATGAGGGAGGTCAACCTGCTGCCTGAAAACCTGCTGAGTCAGCCCTCTGTCAAACTGGTCCAGAAATGGTAAGACACAGCTTTCAACCCTCATCGCTGAGGGGTTTTACACTGTGCTTCACCTCAAACTCAACAAATAGAATTAAACTTTAAACAACAAACTTCTTCCTGCTTGACCCAAAGAGTCAAGAGATGATTTGACATTTAAAAAACTACAATTAAAAAAGGTGTGTTTTCAATAGAAATCTAAATTATCACAAAGGCCTGTATTTACAGTTCGATCAGAACCCAACAGGACTGGACGTTGTGTTTATTGTGTTGATTGAAATCGAGGCCATGTCAAAACTTATCCAGATTTCTTGTGAACAGTGTTTAGTGAGTCAAACTGTTGTGGGATGTGATGCTGTGTCGAATTAGGAATAATCAAAATGATTGCAGCGATTATGTGGGTGTTATTTGTAAGATTAAAATAGAGCTTAGTTCCATTTGCATGAAATAAAAAAAAATTATAGTGTCCACATACTGTATTATGCTTCCATGAGTCAGCATGTATTTAAAAAAACAAAATTAAAAAAAAGCAGAAGACCCAGGACTGATCCCTGAGGTACTCCACCACAGCTCAATTGGTTTATGCATGAAGTACAGTGACCAAGATTGACCCTGAATGTTTTAGTTTGTAAACTTGTGCTTTTTCCTTAGGTACATGCAGAGCTTTGTGGATCTGCTGGATTATGAGAACAGAAAGCCAGAGGACACCGTCGCGCTGAACGAGTGAGTGTCCCCAGACCGAAGTGTGAATGAAAGTACAGTATTTGTGTTTCTCCGTCAATCAGGCGGCCTGTTTTTTCCACTGCTTCTAATCTTCACTGTACCTTTACTGTACACAGATCTCTGTTGCCTGCCCAGGTAGCTCTGTGTGTTTACACTATAACAATACCCGTCTGATAAACAGCTGGCGCGCTCGATAAACTCACGCAGGAATTTGGTTGGGCTGCTCTGTTTACTGAACACACTTCCGAGGACTGTTCAGTTCACTGGAAATTGTGACATTAAGATCAGTGTTTGTCCTGGCCGGACTTGAACTTTCACATATATTTTTATGACTCGAATTAGATTAGAATTACGCATATATTTACCCATAAGGTCCAGCCATGACACTCGGCGTGATCTGTCAGCTGTTTGAATTAATTGCAAAATACGAAATCTTCTTCAGCTTAGTGTATTTTAAATTGTCTGTTTGCGCTAATGTTTAGTTTCCTGGAGCTCCTGATTGAGATCCGTAACCGCCACAACGACGTGGTTCCCACCATGGCCCAGGGAGTCATCGAGTACAAGGAGAAGTTCGGCTTTCGACCCCTTCACCAGCAGCAACACGCAGTATTTCCTCGACCGCTTTTACACCAACCGCATCTCTTTCCGCATGCTCATCAACCAGCACAGTGAGTCAGAACTTGCATTCCCGTTGATTATTTGTACTTTCTGAGTCCAAATGAGTCTTAATTCCTGCGTGTTTGGCGTTTCAGCTCTGCTGTTTGGTAACGACACCAACCCGGCCCACCCCAAACACATCGGCAGCATCGATCCCACCTGCAATGTGGCCGAAGTCGTCAGGGGTGAGTGCATGAACCTTTATGAATCGGCAAACAGGATCCTCACACTTTATTTGATAGAAAAGTATCTTTCACTAGCAGGGTGTTTTTTACACGCCCCAACAGAGAAACGCAGGTTTGAGGGAGACACCGTGTTTTTCTAGAAGCTCTGGCACCAAACAGAAGGGACACTGTAAATAAAGGCAGAAACATGGAGTTTAATTCACGACACGCTGCCAGTATTTTGAAGCAGTGTGGACTCCTCTTTGATGTTTACTGTATAATAATATCATCATTATGAAGCAGCCAAACAATGTCTCAGAATCTTCTTATTTCACATCGGTCCCGTTCAGCTGGGACAGTAATCAAACATAACCTCTTGCACGCCGAGCTTTGTTTATTTGATAGAAATTCCTTCAGCGAGGATCCAAAGCTCTTAGCAACCCAGCAAGGGACAGATGCTACTTTTTTGAGCCGACCTGTGACGAGAGTCTCAAAACAAACAGAAAGCACGACGCCTGCTCTGTGTGAGATTATTCTTTTCGTTTGTTTGTTTGATCTCAGATGCCTATGACACTGCCAAGATGCTGTGCGAGAAGTACTACATGGCCGCCCCGGAGCTCAAGATTGAAGAGTTCAACAGTAAGAAAAAGTTAATCCGTCTCAGTACTGTAAAGCTATGAGTTACAGGTAGTCATTTTAGATTTCTTGAAGTTCGCATGTTGAGATTTAAAGGCAGTAAAAAGTTTAGAAATCTGTCCCGCCTTTCACTTTGAGGACCGCTGGCTCCCACTGTTTACAGATGTGGGAGTCCAGATTTAGCCTGGTAACAATTACAGCGAGTCGGCCGTGTCATTATGTTTGGAGGAGGCGGGTTGGTCTCTTTAATCTTGTCACCTCTCGCAGTGAAGAATCCGAAGAAGCCCATCCAGGCCGTGTACGTGCCGTCTCATCTCTTCCACATGCTGTTCGAGCTCTTCAAGGTGAGCCACGCTGCTGTTTTCCCAGACTTTACCAACTTTAATGCATTAAAACAAAAGTGCAGGAAATCCTGTAGTTTACTGGATCAGTCGCTTCAGATGGGTTAGTTTGGAAAGAATGTGGATGAAATTCCGAAGGCTACTAAATTAAAGCGCTTAATGAAGGACTAGATGTAATGAGCAATGTGATTTGAGTGTAATTGTGTCAGCGGCCATGCTGAGCCGAGTTAATGAACTCTGCCGGCGTCTGCAGAACTCGATGAGAGCAACAGTGGAGCTTCATGAGAACAGCAGCGAGGGATTACCTCCAGTCAAGGCCAAAGTCACTCTGGGAAAGGAGGATCTCTCAGTGAAGGTGAAAAGCCTCACAAATTCTTCAAATTGAGTCGTGTTCTCAGAGTGTTTAATCTTCGCCTGCTCCGTCGCTTCCTCTTCCAGATCAGTGACCGAGGAGGAGGAGTTCCTCTGAGGAAGATCGACCGTCTTTTTAACTACATGTACTCCACGGCCCCGACGCCGAGCCTGGAGCCGGGAACCGTCCCCCTGGTACGCTCCGATCAACAAATCACTTCCAACATCAGAGGCCAAAAAAAAACAAAAACAAAAAAAAACTCTTTTATCTCCAATGGGAAATTAAATTGGATCATTTTCCTTCTGAAACAGGCCGGTTTTGGTTACGGCTTGCCCATTTCCAGGCTCTACGCCCGGTACTTCCAGGGCGATTTGAAACTCTACTCCATGGAGGGAGTGGGCACGGACGCCGTCATCTATCTGAAGGTAAAGTTAGTACGCATGTCATGCCAGGAGTATGTTTCGAACATGTGATCCTCATCTGGTATGGCGTTCACACCCTAAACCAGGAGATCGGCTGACGTTGACCTTCACACGTGGCAGAATCGTCTCTTCGGTTTACAGTCTCCTCGGCGTTCACGTGTCGTTTCCGCCGTGTTCGCAGGCGCTGTCCAGCGAGTCGTTCGAGCGCCTGCCCGTCTTCAACAAGTCGGCGCTGCGACACTACAAGACCAGCCCCGAGGCGGACGACTGGAGCAACCCCAGCAAGGAGCCCCGCGACGCCAGCAAGTCCAAATACAAGGCCAACAGATAACTCTGCCCGGCGGCGCCGGCGAAGCACTCCACCGGGAGCCCAAACGCCCCCCCCCGCCCGCCCCGCACGGCGCACGCACGATGAAGGTCGCCCCTGGGTCCACGCCTGGTTTCGAGTCGGACTTCCTTTCGCATTCCAGTGCTTTTCGAGGCTTTGGAAAGGATGAACGACCTTGGCTTAAACCCGTACCCCGTGGCAACGACCTTCATCAGCGTAGCTTTCACTGAACTCTAGCTGTAGGTTTTTTTTTTTTTTTTTCCTTCTTCTTTCGTTTTCATGATGCAGTTGTAGATTTTCGATCTTCAAAATCCGATGTTCTCCGACTGAATTTGCTGCATCGCCGCTGTTTCCCCCTCCGTCTCGTGCAGCTTGGCCCGCCCCGTCCCCGCTGACTCGGCCGCCGCTCCGTGTGGCTGAGCGAGCCGTGCACTGCTGATTAAGTCTCTTTCCCACCATCAGTGAAGGCTTGTGCTGTGTGTGTGTGTGTATGTATGTGTGTGTCCCTCCTCCAAACACAGGCAGAGTCAGTGGGTTCGGGTTTCTCTTCAGATGGGAAGAGGAGGAGGAGGAGGAGGAGGAGGTTTCGTTTCCTTCCGCTGGAGGACACATTTGACTCAACGCACAATTAGGCCAGTGTGTCATTGGCATAATAAAGACGTTTTTTTTTTGTTGGCACTGTGTTTCAGTCTGAGAAAATAACAGGAAGTTATTTATAGTTGAGAATTGATATCTTTTGGGGGGGAAAACAAAATATATATAAAAAGCAATGCATGATGAGTACGTCTCATTTTTAAGACTGAGAAGTCCAGATTTTTATTTCTTGTCAAAGACGGAAAGCCTTATTTCTTAAGCTCTTAGTGTGTTTCGTGTGTTGTTTTTGTTTTTTTAACCAGCCTTGAAGGCTCCATTGTAACTTGAATGATGTTTTTAAGGGAGAAAGTTGATTTGTGCTGTTTTGTTTGTTCATCTTTTACTTCTTTAGAGATTAACCAGTGTCCCCCCCGCCCCCCCCGAGCATTAGCAGCTGCTGCTCTCACCCTCATCACATTCTCCAGCCCAGCTCTGTGTTCACCTGAGCAGTTATTAAAGAACCAAAGGAGCGTCGTTCAGATGCTAGTGAAACGCCGCCACGCCAGCATTCTCACTCATGTAGCTTCAACCACACCAGCGTCATGTATTGTACGAAACCTTCCGGGAAAGAAACTGGACCTGCTGCAAGAAACAAGTGAAAACTTGTGCATTTCCTCGTGCGATCCTGCAAAATAACTTGTAAGATCTGCCGGCTTGGACCAGTTCTCCTAACAGTGCTGCCTCGTGTCTCTTGTAATACTAATCCTGAGTCTTCTGATCGAATGTGATCACGGTTCGTCATGACTGAATGTGTCAGAATGCTGAAGGTGACCGCTCTTCTTACAAGAGGAACAATATAACAAATAGGACTTAATGTTATTCTCACAATATTATGAGACTTTGCCTTCATCTTGGGCACATGATTACTTTTGAGGACCACAGACTGTCGACGTCTTGTATTTTTGGAAGGGACGTTGTCCTGTTTTTCCAACAAGAAATCATGCAGTATAAGTTAATAGCAGAGGGCCATGTGGTTAGGCATCTGTAGACACATATTGCAACAGATCTTTCAGTTTTTATCAGATGAATCCTCTTCAGGAGCCCTTTAATGCACTTTATTTAGTATAGTTCTCTTCAAATCGGCCAAACTTGGTACCACTGGTTGCACTCGAACACAGAAACATCAACAGTCTGGAGTGACGTCCTTCTCTCGTCCCCTCCAGCAGGTGAAATAAAATAAGAATTGATATGGAAACCACTTCTCCATTTTCGGCCCCTCGCTGTAAGATTTTGTCACTGCCAATGAATCCGCAACCTGCCAGTCTCGAGTGATGCTCCGTCAGGAATCTGCTGTAATGGAAAGGGAAATGCTGTATATTTATATATATATATATATGGGTCTCCTCAACCGACACTCACTTCAGCTCACTCATGACTGATGTTCAGTAGCTGACACTATTTTAGACGGTATGATTTCTGTATATATATATATTATCTATGCTGCGTATGCAGCCAGTGTGGAGTGGCCGCTGTGTTTTCCAGCCTGTTGTACATTCAGCTTAGAGCATTCACAGACTCAGCCGTGCAGAGATATGCAAACATGAAGCTGCGCCTGTCCTAGAGCAGTCTTACAAATGTGATTCAGCATGAGATTAATAATGTCCAACCTGACAATAAAGACATTTGCTGTTACGTGTTACGTGATCCCTCTCCATTGTCTTGACGAGAAGAAAAATGTAAAAATCCACTTCATTCGCTTTCTGTTATACGATTTTGTTTTATTTACATATCAGGCCATTTAAATGTTGAAATTTAAAAAAAACAAGACACATTCCCAAAGTTTGTACATATAGTGCAGATCGACAGGTAGTGTGTACAGGACATTAGTGTTTCTTTACATTGCATTGGGGTTGGTTGCTGTGTCCGTGGGGTGGAAGTGAGATCTGCTGCTCCAGTCTTTTTTGTGAGCAGACCCGACCAAAAGGTTGTGACGTTTTTCCAATCAAAGCGACAAAAACAACGAGGCTTGTTCAGGCTTTGAAAAGCCTTTTTACCCAGAGAGCTTCAGCTTGTAAAGATTTCAAGTATCATCAACGTCTGTCATCTTTCTTTTTTATTATTATTATAGACAGCTGACATCATATTACAGTGAGCCAAAAAATATCTGAAATTATTGAAAACTGTTTTTTTTATTCATGGCTTTTTATTAGTGAAAATCTACACTCTTTAAAATATGTAAATGGTGACAGGCAGCGTTCATCAGGCAGCAGGCCTGAAGAATTTGCATGTGTGTGTTCAGTGTAACTACAGATGTGTGTGATTACTTTTGTTTATTAGGTGGAGTCTCTAAGACTCGCCTTACATTCAAGGAGTTGACAAAAAGGCTGTTTGGTCGCATATGCATCAGGTGCTGGAAGGATATTTCGGTGATCGGGAGTTTAGAACAATTGTTTTTGAGGTGTGGGAGGCTCACAGAGCTTGAATGACTTTTTGAAATATTTTAATATTATTAATGGCTGTTAGGATCAATTGGTTAAAAAACCAAACTTCTTTATATTTAATTTTTTTTTTATCAACTAGTCTGCAAGTATCAACGGTTACATTGATATTTTTACACTAAGGATTGTTTTAACATTTTAATTTAAGAATTTCTGAAAATGTACGTTTTACTACATGATTATTAGTTTTAAACTCCACCTAAAAGGAAAGCGTCTGCCTGATTCTCCTCTCTGAAGCTCTCTGGGAGCCTCCCCAACACTTTAAAAACCACTGCTTTCGAACAAATTCGGTTTTCACTATCATCTAATAACAAAATGCATTTTCATGAATGTAAAATGATTTTTGTCTGGAAAACTTTCTTCTCTGCTCACAGTTGGGTTATCAAGGTTTTTTTGCACAGAATTCTTTAAAAGGGGGTCATTACACTGCTTCAGCCATAAAAAACAAGGGTGAAGTGATTCCTTTATTGGTGATTCGGATGCAAAATCGGTGCAAACTAAGTGTCTCATAGCAAAAAAGGTCATTTCTGTGTCATTCCTGCTTCTCATGGAGTCCAGTGTATCCTTACCAGTTCGAGCAGTTCATCAAGCACAACATCACAGAGTGACGGACGTAAGCAGTTCCAGTTTACATTAACACGTGAAAGAATGTCAGACAGAATGTTTCTGTAGCTTTGTGCCTCTTCAGAAGTAAGAGGCCACAAGAAAACTCCTAAAAGTGTCAGTAAAGTAACATAAATGAACCAAAACTGAGATGAAACTATCAGCAGGCTGTTTGATGGTCTCTGTCGGTGCTGGACAATCCAAAGCAAATCCAGTCTGAAGCTGTTACACGGGATTCTTGCACAATATGTGACGCCGTGGCGTGCACACAAATCCTCTTCGTCCTTCCTCTTTCTCTCGGTTTGCCCAGACGACAGAGACAGCGATGGCTTCTGGCCTCTGCAGCTCTGAGCTGCAGCATCCGTGAGGAAAACTCTTTCAGTTTTTACAGCCAGTGTTCAGTAAATGTGAGCAGTGTGTTTGTGTGTGTGTGTGTGTGTGTGTGTGTGTGAGTGTGTGTGTGCGCGTGTTCGGGTCAAGAGTCCGTCTACTTCTCGTCTTCGTCGCCTTCGCTCATGCTGCTTATAGAGGCAGACGCTCCTTTGGGGGAGGCGGGGGGCGAGGGCCGTGCGTTGTGCCAGCGGGCTGGGGGGGACGGCGGGGACGGGGAGCGGAGGGGGGACAGTTCGCGTGGGGGGCTGTTGCAGGGCGACTCTCTGGGAGACAGAGCGTAGGATAACATCCGGCCACTGCGCTCCTGAAACACTTGTTTCTGTAACAGACATACAGAGGGAAACCACAAATTTTGAGAAAACCGAGCAAAATTTCAGTTCAATCAGTCATGAGACGCACATAGTGAGCATATATGAATGTCATCCCCGGTCTGGTGTCTCTTACCCACGTCCCATCAGGTCCAAAAAGTTCTAGAAAGTTGCCAATAAACTCTCTGGACTTCTCTTCCCACTTCTGGATGAGGTCGTGACTCTTCTCCTCCACGCGGTAAACGAAGTGTTTGCTCTTCTCCTCCACCGTCCGGACCTTCTCCTTCATGCGGTCCACTTGGTTCTGGAGCCGGTACTTCTTCTCCTGAGGGAATCAAATGGTGAAACGAAGCATTTATAGACCTTTTAAAATGGAGAAGGCATGACTGTTTACATTAAACATAATTTTGAGGATTATTTTAAGTTTTCACGTTGTAATTTTCACAAATTTTATGAACTAATTTCTTTTGCATTGACTTAAATGGCAGCTATTTTCTTTTTCTTTTAGTTTTTAGATTAATATAACCCTCTTACATTGATGTAGCTGACGTTCAGCTCCTTGGCCGTGTAGCCCCGCTGCAGGTTGCGCCGGGCGTAGACGTCATAATCTCTGACGATTCTGGTTATTAAATCAGAGGTTGAAATTCCTTCGGTCCGTTGCGTGGGCACAAACATCCCTGGAAAACGCACAAGACACACACAGTTTGAGGTGTTGCGTAGATTGGGAATGCAAATGTGTCGTCCCAGGGCTTCACAGACTGACCTGCCTCCTTGATGTGTTTATACACGTCCTCACTTCCTGCTGAGGAGTACGGGATATCATCATGAGCCACAAAATCGATCTGAGGCACAGTCAAAGGACATGTAGCGCACGGAAGAAAACACATAACGTTTAAAGCTTTCCAAAGTTTATGATCTCAAAGGCAGAGTTCACAAAAAAAACTACACAGATCGTCACAAAGTGTCTCAGAGTGCTGATAAATTTTGCTGTTATGAGTCATCCTCAGCGGGTTGATCCTGTTACCAGGGGTGACGCCATGTCTCTGAATTAATTTAGTCTCCACGTCCACAGTCACAGACACACAGCCAGTGAATGTGAAGGACGAAGTGCAATACATATCAAGAGGAGAAGGAGCGTTCGGCTAAATTATCCAAAATATAATATACATGCATGTCACAGAATAACACTCTAATTTGATTCCAGCAGATAAACACATTTAGTACTCAGAACCTGTATATATACCAGACATTGTGTACATCCTCACCAGCCTACCTTGTGTTTCTCCAGGAACTCCGGCGTCAGAGTCCACGGCGCATCCCTCAGAACCTCGTCGACGTAGCGGCAGTGCCTCAGCGCCTCGTAGCGCTCGTGCTCCGTCATGACGGTGAAGCCCTTGTACTTGTGGGTCAGCTCGTCGCTGCACACTGCAGATAAAAACGAAATGCCAGTCGTTCCCCTCGGACCAGTGAGCTGCCGTTTTGGTGGCGTTGAAGTGGAGTCTCACCTCCTACGATGAGGTAGGTGTTGGGGAAGAGGTTCTTGGCCTGCATGAGAGCGCGAGCGTGTCCAGAGTGGAACAGGTCGAAGATGCCATCTGCGTAGACTCTGACTGGCCGATCCACTGTGGGCACACAGCGGGGCAGTGTTAGTCAACGATAAGGCTCGGGTCGTAAATAAAAGTGATGAAAGATTCCATCAGAGCTCAGAAAGAGGTCATGTGGGAGGAAATGGAAAAAAGGAAGGAAGCAGGGCGGGAGGAGGCCTACCCGGGGTGCCTCTGCGGGCCTGAGCGATGGTGAGTTTCTCATGAGGCGCTCGGCAGTCACAGCTGGTCTCCCTGGCGAAGATGGCGGGCTCCGTCAGCGTCTGGGGCACAAAGTGGAAAAGTCATGGGTGGAAAAAACGACTGAAAGCCTCCACTGAATCCCAAAGTCGACTCTGAACCCCCCCCCCCCCCTCCACTTATTCCTTGTGTGCCACTCAGTGCGCCTCAGTTTCCACGTCCTTCCCACTTACAGGAATCTCCATTAAGATATTGACCACTGGTGCCTGTTCCATATCAGGACAATAGCTCCAGATATAGACGGAGCTGCACTCAGTGTTATTGATCTCCGTGTGAGGCGGAGCACACACTGGCTTTAGCTACAGTATGCGAATCAACACAGGGCAGAAATTAAGGACAGGGCCACTGAAGTCAAAGCTTTTTAATAAATTAGCTCAACTGAAGGAGAAAAAAAGGTGAATTAATATTAATCATATAAGGATGAGTGAGCATGGTTATCAGTGGGGAATCAGGAAAAGACACGGCAAGGGCAGATTCAGAGACGGTCCGCCTTCCTACATGTTGTACCATCAAGGTTAAAGTGTTGCAGAGTGAGCCCGTCTGAAATTTTGTCTTCGTGTGCCATCTGTTGACTGCGGGGAATATTCACTGGATCTCATTCACGTTAGAGACAACAAAAAGGAGGGGAGTACGAAGAGCAGAAAGCGGTGGGAGTGTCAGAGCAGGATGACAACATTCGGTCCCCGAGGAGGACACAGGCGTCGTAACCAGGCGGCAGAGACAGGACGGCCATGATGCTCCACGAGAAAAGAGAGGAGGGAACCAGTAACCATCGCACGGGGAATCAGAGGTGGAAACAGACGAAATCCCACACTTCTCTCTGGATTCACCCCTCAAAGCATTTAAGCGTTTTGCTGAAAAACAAAACCATCTACGACGAAAACAGCTTGTCTGCTGATTATCTCTACACTCCAGCACATTTCAAGCAAAGCATTTTTAGTGAAGATCAACTCATATTTGAGTTTGCTCAAAAATGTAGACATCGGAGAGGCGGCATAAATCACTGTCTGGTGCTGATCTTAAAACATTTTGCAGGAGATTCAACTGCTAGAAAAAACATCATCATATGTGTTTACACTTTGAATGTGTGAGTGCTGCTAAATCTTAAACTTGAAATGCAGCATCGATATGAGAGAAAAGCAGGTTTGCAAATCAGAGCTGTTAAAAAGCTGGGGGAGGATTTTGTTATAAGACAAGAGAAGGTACATCATACGTTTTTAATAGAGTTACTAACATGAAACTCTCTCTAAGGTGTTAGGAATCCACTTCAGCCTGTGCTGGTCAATCGCTCACAAACTGCCCATTTTCATCACCGTTGTGCCTGAATGAATTTCGGAGCTGCGGCCGTACGGCAGCTAAAGGAGTAACCTCATCGCTCTCCATTCTCATGATGTGTTAGCTTACAAACAGTCAGCACAAAGCAGACAGCAGAGCTCACGCTGTACGTATGGCCGGGGCCTGTGAGGACGGTCAGCGTAAAGCCTGCTCTGGCACAGGCTAAGAACATCTGGCATAAAGAGGATTAAAGATGGGGGGGGGGGAAAAAAGGGGGTGAAATGCGGGCATTTGGGATGTGGGACAATAACAACAGTTAGGAGAAGCTCGTCTCACAAGAATAAGAAGAATTTCCAGATAAGAGGGAGATGAGGGAAAGGTAAGATGAGGAGTTTGGATGAAGATCGGTGCCAGAATGAGGGATTACACCAAAGAGGATAAAGAGACGGAGTATCCAAACACAGGAGGCTCTCTGTCCTCACTGCGGCAGTGCCCCCTCAGCAGGACATTCAGGCTATGTTGTCTGCTTTGTAAACCCATTTCTCCTTTGGCAGAGCGCTTGAAATCAGACACTGTCCACTCAGCACTCTCCACATCTCTCCCACAGCCACATGCTATACAGGACGTGTTTCGTAACCAGGGGGAGAGAGCAGGACTCTTTGTCTGCCTCCTCTCCCCTGTTACCCACACTCCAAACACAAAACACACACTGCAAGACACGAAATCGCACAGGCAAAGACGCCCTACCGTCCGGGGATGGGGGCAGGTGTGTTCCAGCTCCTCCATTATTCCCAAAGACTCATGGGATGCAGCTGTGGTCCCTCTGTTATGTGACTCAGCATCAGTGAGATGATGCTTCTCTCCTCACCACTCTGTCTTTTGCTCCTTCCTCTGTTCCCCCCGCCCACTCTCTGCTCTGCCTCTCTCCCTCCTCCTCCTCCTCCTCTCTGATCCCCTGCTGCAAAGAGGACAAACTGAGAGGAACTCTCACTCCTTGGTTATAACAGTTTCTATTGAACATGTGAGTGCCAACCAGAAAACACATTTAGTAACTTACATGCTTCTTCTTGTTTCTTCCAAACCAGTAAAGGTAAAGTGACTATGGATTAATATGATGCACAGTCCCTGTCTGGCCTTTTTGTTTGAATCCCACAAGTAATTCATCCACATGTAAAGACTTTTACACTGCAACTGGTGAAATGTTTGTGACACGATCACATTCAGGTGTCATGTTTACCACGATCACCTCCACTATACCAACTATTATGACAAAATAAATGGCAGATGAAGATTTACAGGAAATTTAAAAAGTTGGAATAATTCTTTAAGAATCTTCAATAAAACCCATAAAGTGAAATGCTATGTTTTAAAAGCTTTCAGTGAGCATCATATTTTAGCTATTTTCTCCTCTCAGTACTGCGAGTGAATCTCTGTCTCAATAAACGATCTTTGCGGACTCTTGGCAGAGATGGGGAGCTTTTCTCCATGGCGACGGGAAAGAGGAGAGAGATCCAAGAAGGAGCCAATCAGGGTCCAGCTGGAACGGTCCAGCAGTATGATGGGTGGGGATTGGCCGAGTGGTCCATAGGACCATCAGAGAGAGAGAGAGAGAGAGGGAGGGAGGGAGGGAGGGAGACAGAGCTGAGTGGCACTACTGTCCACTGACCGGCCAAAGACTTGAATGGAGTATAAAACAAGCGTGGATTGGTCTTACTGAGATCAGTGTCACAAATAAGCAATCTTCATTAAATGTGGGTAAAACACGGAGGCTGCATCTTGATAAGGGCAATTTAAAATCCAAATGGTTACACGCTTTCACTTCACGTGCACTGTAGAGCCTAGTCTGATCTTTGAGCAGTCACAATTATTTCATAGAGGCAGCACCGATGGAGAAAAAACTCCATTAACTTAAAAGCTTAAGTTTGGCGAAACTCCGAGCGTTCTCTTTTTTGACAGTTTTCATTGTTTGTTTTTCCTGCAATACCAAACTTCCCACACACAGAGAAACTTAAATTGTTCACGAAGGAATTCATGTATGATTGAATTGTACTTTTATAACGGTACAGAGACGCGCTCTTACCTTCAGAGGTCCTCTTCTGCAGCGAAGTGGTGCCACGGCTGCGCAACAGGAATGCGCTCTGACGCGCCGCTGTTTGACCATGGTGATGGTGCCAAATGATTAAAAGCAAGAGAAGTAAATATTCCTTTGGCCGACTGGCACGATTCCCCTTTTCTCTCCAGTTCTCAGTTTAATCCAAGTTGGTTCGTTTTCCTCCTGCGCCGCAAGAAAGTGCAGCAGAGCGACGTCTGGCTGTTCGTCCCATCTGTCCAAAGCGCACATCAGCTGCTCACTGCTGATGATCTGCGACAACTGTGGGCCCCAGTCCCATAGAGCAGACCTTACAGTACACCATACGGCTATTAGGCGGCACATTCATATCCCTCTTCCTTTTGTAAGGGACCTCACTCACGCGTCTGTCACCCACTTTGGAAAAAGTGAATGTGCCCCAGCGCCATTCACACAGTAACCTATATAAATAACATTTCAGACAACACAGGCCCGCTATTGGATTCAAAGTCGATAAAATCAATATGAACAAGCGCCTGTCATCCCATTGTGCCGTAGATCCATAGAAGCAGGCCAAAATATTACGATCCAGACTGTAGGAAAGAGGGACAAAACATGCTTTGTGTTTTCATTATTGCGCACACTGTAGTGTTTCAGTGGCCCCAAACTGGGACAGGAATCTATTGTGCCGTCCACAGACCCGCCTAGTTGCTATGGAAACGAACCTAGTAGGGGTGCACATGAGGGGAAAAACTGTGACTTTGGGAAAGAGGAAAAAAAACCATAATGATTTAATCTGATCTAATCTGAGAATATTAATATGAGGATGGTTTGCGTGATAGTGTGATGCACAAGATTTATGAGAAACAAAGAAAAAAAATCTTTAGAAAACATACAGAAACATTTGAATACTGTAAATAACAGCACGAGGATGTTGTTGGATAAAACTCATCTACTTCTCAAAGATTGACTTCAAACACCCATTAATCCATTGGAAAGTGTGAATATCAAACATATAGCACAGCTAAATAAAAACTGTCTTGTTTAGTAATTAACAAAACATATCTCATCAGATTTCTATTAAAGATGCAACAGTCTTCATAGCACTGCACACTATTGCCATCCTTGACAGAAAGAAGAAATAAAACATACCTCATTGAATCCCTTTGAGAAATGACTTCACTACTTTAACTTATATTATTCAAATGCTTCTCTTGGCAGCTGCTAAACCTAAACCTGTCTGCTTGTACATGGAATGTATTCTTTTCTTTTTAGTTTGAGTAAATGTCTTCATTTGCTTTCTTGTCTGGTTTCTTTAATTGCCACAAAGTCTGAGTGACACATTGGCACAGTGAAAAGATTTAGTTGTTGTGAATTTTTGATCCAATTATAATTCTGACTTCATTATTCTGTATGCAGACTGCATAATGTAATTTGGCTCCTGTGTGGCACTGAAGCATAAATCCACTTTTGCTTAAGAGTATGCAAGAGTTATTCAGGCTGGATTCACACCATTTTAGTGAGTTCACCATTAAATTAATACCTTTATGATGCATTTTTCTTTTACATAGAGGGCATGGAAAAATAGATATATAACATATTGAAATTGATGCAGCATGTGTTGCGTACTCAGAATATCTGTAGGTAATAACAAAACAAGGAGATTCAGAAAGGCATTGAATGGAGATTAAATCAAGTAAAAAAAATAAAATAAAATAAATGCAATAAAATAAGTAAACTCTAATACTTATTGTAAAGCCTGAGCGTGAACAGCTTTTGATTTGGAAGGAGTGAGTGTGTCAGTAGTCCTCAGGTGTTCAGGAAGTTGTTCCGCAGGTGAGAAGCCTTGGAAATAAAAGCTGCTTCTCCTTTTTTCTTTTGATTCTGAGAAAAGATTTCCCTGAGGAGCTCAGGGTTCTCATTGTTTCATATTCTAAAAGTAAATCTTGAATTTTTTTCAGGCCCAGAGATTTTGGAGCGGATTTTTTGTCATTTTTTTGTGCATATTTTCCAGATTTTTAAAAAAAACTGACCCCAGATATTCTGCAGCATTACCATTTCATCATGATGGTTTTACATTACACCACACTGCCACCATGCGGCCAATGTGAGGAACAGCGATTCAATCTGATTGGTTCACCCCGCTCCGGCGTCATTTCCTTCATATGACTTTTCCCGGGAAGGCGATTTGGCGGGGATCTGTTGTTGACGTACTGCCGCCTCCACATTGTGAAGCTGTCACGGAGTACAGGGAATAATTTTAAAGAAAACGCAAACCTCTCCTCATGGCTCCCGTGTCGAACCCCGATAAAGACATGGAGGCTCCGGACGGCGGTGAGTTTCCTCCTCGCGCTGCTCAGTGGTTTTGTCTTTGCTCTCGCGCATCAGAGCGATGATGAACTGAAGCTAGCTAGCATGTTAGCTAGCTCACCGCTCAGCTCGTCTTACTCTTATCATATTTTGTCGATTTTGAGACATTTTACAACGTCAGTTTAGCGTTATTAATGCTCAAAAAGGCAGAAAGCATCACATTAAATTAAATAGATTAAAGCGGAGATGGCTAATGACATTAGCTTCTTGCTATCGTCTGTTGCCTTTTGTATTCATTATCATAAGCTCGTGTGTGAATTACTCTGAAGTTATTCACATAGCAAGTGCAATAGTGAATTCACAAGCCTTGATCAATATCAACCCACTCAACTGTAAACTGTATATTTAAGTTCTTATTAGAGCTTTCATGCTTAGGTTTTTCTTTCACCTGTTTCCATTGACAGAATGCATTTACAACCTGTATAAATTAGTTCACCTTTAATGATCATTTCCGTCTTGTAATCGGCCTCTGGAGACTATTGTATGAATTTTTAAATGTGGATCTGTCACAGCAAAGTGTCCCTATCGTTTGTGCATTTTCACATCAGTACTGTTTCCATACTTAAAGCTCTCACTAACATGGACAAACATCATTCAGTGGAGAGAAATGCAAATGTATTTTGACCATATGGACCTAATATCTTCTACCCTTCTTCTCAGATGATAGAGGCGACTCCTGCGGTCTGGCCAAGTCTCGATCCAGGCGGGAGAAGAAGGAGAAAGTTGGGAGGAAGTCTGCCCTCGAGCAGCTCAAGAAAGCCAAGAAGGGAGAGAAGATCAAATATGAGGTGACGTGCTATTTTTTTGTGTATGTTTTTCAACAATATCGGAACATTTCACGCTAAATAATTATGTAAAACGTCTTTCATTTGACTGCAGAAATCTTGTTGATATTATTCCGCTTAAGGTAGGATTTCGTGTTTCTGCAGTCATGCTTCAATCTGTGTTTGTCTTCTAGGTGGAGGAATTCACTGGTGTGTATGAAGAAGTGGATGAGGACCAATACTCTAAAATGGTTCAAGAGAGGCAGGAGGATGACTGGATCATTGATGACGGTAAGCTGCAAGGTGCTGTGCAACAGAAAGGCCTGTTGTGGAGGTGTCGGTCTCAGCAGTGGCTGTTTTCTCACAGATGGAACGGGATATGTGGAGGATGGAAGAGAAATCTTCGACGATGATCTGGATGACGACGTGGTCGAAAAGAAACAAGGTGATCACAGAGTCTCATTTATTTATCTTTCTTAGTGCGTGGGGAAAACATGGGTAGTCCAGCTGGATGAATGCATTTTCTTTGTGTCTTTGCAGGAAAAGGAGGCGCCAAAGGAGCAGATTCAAAGAAAGCTGTGAAGAAACCTGTTGTATCAAAGCCCAACACCATCAAGAACCTCTTCATGAACAGCAACGTCAAGCGGCCAGCAGAGGTGGACTTTTTTTTTCCTTTACCATTATATCTGAGCAGTTTATGTGCATTCACTGTGCTTTGTTACCTCCATGTTCCTTCTCGCTGACTCCAAGGTGTTTTTCTTTTCCTCCCGTAGAAAGACGTGGACCTGTCCAAAGACGACCTGCTGGGAGACATCCTGCAGGACCTGCACTCAGAGGTTGGTAGTTTGAAACAGCGAACAGCAGCAGTGTACCGGCACATCTCGAACATCATCATGTTGTTTTGTTAGTCATTTCTTCACTCACGGCATATTAACAACTAAGTTTTAGTAATTTCTGAAATCAGGTCAGTTAAAAACAAATGTGATTTGATGTAATATTTAAATATTGTGAATTAGTCTAGTCGTGACTGTCTTGAATCAAAGAACTTATTCTGAAAAGATGTAAATATTTCAGTTTGATTGAATGAATTTAGGAGAAAAATGAACTTTTGTATTCTGATTGTTTTGGATGCAACTGTATAGTGTAGTCAGATTGTATGAACTTATTTGGATTGAAACTTTCAGTTTTATGCTTTTTGTTTCTGGCTTGGTCATCTACTGTTCCCTATTTATGGAGCACGATCAGTGCGAAGTGGTACAAGTGCTTCAGTCAGTTTTCATAATAGCGAGGAGATGGTCAGCATGAGACAAGAGTGGAGAGAAATGTGATTCGAAAGTTAGATGAAGAATAATTAAATGAATGAGAAGATGCACTGAGGGAGATATTCAGTTTGTGAGGGTAAGATGTCAGAAATACTGATATAAAATTGTGTTGAAAATACAAATAAAAGCTAAAATCTTGAAATTAAAGTTTTTAGCTGGAATAAAACGAAATAGTGAGTAGAACACAATGAGAAGAAATATAAGGAAGAAAAAAATCTGTTAAATGTTTTGACATTTTGCAAACCTGAAGCTTTGGTTTACACGCTTGAAAACAGCCTGCTGCTTTTTAAAAAGTCTTTTTTTATTTTTTGATATGTTTTCCTCCATATTCTGTTGTGATTCTTCTTCCCAGAAATCAAGTCTTCTGACTCCTCCTCCAGTGGTCACTCTCAAGAAGAAGAAGCCGGTGGGATCACCCATCAATCCTTTCTCCATCAAACCTCAGGCTCCGAAGGTCTCCTCCTCTCCACCGTCCATCTGTTGATCACTGATCGGAAACGTTTATGAATAATAAGCTAAAATATTGCGATGTGTTATTGGCCCAGCAGGAGTCGCCCACACCTTTGGGGTCAAAGCCTAAAGTGATCAGACCACCTCCCTCAGACCCCGCCCCCAAACCTGCGGCCCGCCCTCCCGCCTCATCCTCACCTCCTCCAGAAAAGCTGACGCCGAAAGTCGAGGCGTTGAAAGAAGATGACGGTACAAACTCTTTATGGTTTCTTCTCCCTCCTCAACTAGAACACACGCTCATCTGTTGTAACCACAATGCGTTTTTTTTTCCAGAAAGCGCCGCTCTGGCGTTCGACAGTGCCGACTTCGACGAGCCGATGGAGGTCGACCTGGAGGAGGAGAAACCTGAAGTGAAGGACGAGCCTGAGGCAAAAGCGTCTGCAGTGAAAGCCGAGCCCAAAGCCGAGCGGCGGGACCCCTTCCTCCTGTAAGTCCTCCGTCCGCTCAGGTCGCTCCGCCTGGAGCCTGAAGCAGAGATTCATCTTCCTGCCTCTGCCTTTGAGCAGCTCCAGCAGAATCGGGAGCTCCTGGGGACAAGAGGAGGAGAGCGGAGTGAGTGAAGCTCGGGCGGAGGTCCAGGTGGACTCCAGCCGGCTCCCCCTGGTGGACGGACCCGACGGGGAGCAGGTTTTCCGCTTCTACTGGCTGGATGCCTTCGAAGACCAGTACAACCAGCCAGGTCAGACGTAATGCTGTGGATTCCCCGCAGGTCTGGACAGCGTGACCTGATGTTTTGCGTCCGCCTGTCTTCCAGGTGTGGTGTACCTGTTCGGTAAAGTATGGATTGAGTCCGCGGAGTCTCACGTGAGCTGCTGCGTCTCCGTCAGGAACATCGAGCGCACCATCTACTTCCTGCCTCGAGAATACGTGAGTTCTGCATTGCTATATTCAACATTTTTTTTGATTCAGTTCGGTAGGAAGACATTAAATGCATTTTTCATATTTGAATCCCACTGAGATTAAAGTGGCTCCAGATGCGGAGGAGGTTTGATTTGTTTTTCACTAAACTTTTAATCAGTTTTTGTCTGAAGTTTCATTTGATTCTGTGGAGAGGTAGTGAACAAAAGCCAGCGCTGATTTATAAACATGCAGGATCTTTCGCTTTTTCATCCTGAAATGAAAAAAAGGGATCAATACAGTGCAAGAAATAAAAGTAGGGAATTTGTACTTTTCTCAACAGAAAACAAACCCGAAGACAGGAGAGGTGTCGGACACGCCCGTGGGGATGATGGACGTCTACCACGAGTTCAACGAGCTGTCTGAGAAGTTCAAGATCATGAAGTTCAAGTCGAAGGTGAGGATGAAGGGAGATCATCTCGAACGGATTGCCCGTTTTCCCCACTGACGTTGGGTTCCCATGTTTTACTGCAGAAAGTGGAGAGAAACTATGCATTCGAGATCCCCGACGTGCCCAGTCAGTGCGAGTACCTGGAGGTCCGATACTCGGTGAGGACACACACCTCACATGGATTATGGAGCTCTGAATCTCCTCTGGTGTCCATGAAGAGTTTATGTTTGCGTTTCTTTTCCAGGCTGAGTTTCCAGCTCTGCCCTCTGACCTCAAGGGGGCGGCCTTCTCCCATATTTTCGGCACCAACACCTCCAGTCTGGAGCACTTCCTCCTCAGCAGGAAGATCAAAGGCCCCTGCTGGCTGGACATCAAGGCGCCGCGTGAGTTCACGTATCCCTACAAACACTCATTTCTTCAATAAAGCCCTCCTGAGTGTTATTTCACAAGCCTCTCCCGCCTGTGTGTGTGTGTGTGTCAGAGCTGATGGGCCAGCCGGTCAGCTGGTGTAAGGTGGAGGCCCTCGCCCTCCGCAGCGACTCCGTCTCGGTGGTGAAGGATCTCCCCCCGCCGCCGCTCACCGTCATGTCCGTCAGCCTGAAGACGGTGCAGAACCCCAAGACTCACCAGAACGAGGCGAGGCCGCCGCCGCACTCGCTCACTCGCTGTCGGAACGCGCCGAAACGGTAACGGCGCGGAGAGTGACCGCTGTGATTTCCGCTCCGCAGATCGTGTCCCTCGCCGCGCTCGTGCACTACCAGTTCCACATGGACAAAGCCGCTCCGCAGCCGCCCTACCAGACTCACTTCTGTGGTGGGTTTTCTACTGTTCTTTTTTTAATTATACAGCTTACAGTTTGCTTCTACAGAATTTCATATTTTTGCAACATTTCTATTCATTTATATATACTTATGTAGGTTTGTGTGTAGAAATTCTTATATTTGTGCTCTTCCTCTCGTCCAGTGATCAGTAAACCAGCTGACTGCATCTTCCCCTACGACTTCAAAGAGGCCGTGAGGAAGAAGGTGAGGATCTACGTGCTTCTAAAACCTCAACCGAAGATGTTTATTTTTCATGTGACAAAAGCGCCTCGTGTGAAATTCAACATGTCCTTGAATCACCGGGTGACGTTGAGCATAAACTGCATATTTTACGTCGACAGCAGTGAATCTCAGCTGCTTTGCAGAACACTGACGAGGCTCTCTTTGTCAGAATGGGAAGGTGGAGATCGCCGCCACAGAGCGGACGCTGCTCGGCTTCTTCCTGGCGAAGATGCACAAGATCGACCCCGACATGCTGGTGGTGAGTTTCTTCACTCTCAAACCGGGGCTGCCGGTGGATCAGTCTCCAAAAATCAGTTAATTATTAGATTCATAGTTGGAAGAAACATTGGAACCAGATCGTACTTTGCCAGTCCTGGAAAATAATGTGAAAAATATAATGGTGGAAAATATCAGAATTCCTCTTGTTTGTTCTGAACTGGTCTTTGTAAATACATAAGAGTCAAAGAAAACATGACTGATGTTCTTTGTTTGCTTGTTGTTGTTGTTTTTTTTCTGAAATAGGGTCATGACATCTTCGGCTTCGATCTGGAAGTTCTTCTGCAGCGCATCAGCGTGTGTAAGGTTCCTCACTGGTCAAAGGTCGGACGTCTCAGGAGGGCCAACATGCCCAAATTAGGGGTAAAAAAACAAACAAACACACATTAGAGAAAAGTTGTAGTTTGACTCTTGTGATGTGATGTTTGGCTAAATGTGAAAACGTTTCGCAGGGTCGCAGCGGCTTTGCGGAGAAGAGCGCCACCTGCGGCCGCCTGGTGTGCGACGTGGAGATCTCGGCCAAGGAGCTGATCCGCTGCAAAAGCTACCACCTGACGGAGCTCGCCGCGCAGGTGCTGAAGACGGAGAGGACCACCGTCCCACAGGAGGAGATCAGAAACCTCTACAGGTGAATCCGGTTTAACGACGCAGATCTTCAGACTGCTGTGAAAAATGCATTTTTCCGAGTTTGTCTGAAACTCCGTGTGTGTCTCAGCGACTCCCCTCACTTGCTCTACCTGCTGGAGCAGACCTGGACGGACGCCAAGCTGATCCTGCAGATCATGTGCGAGCTCAACGTGCTGCCGCTCGCCCTGCAGATCACCAACATCGCCGGGAACGTCATGGTACCCCACAAAACAGCGCCGCCCTTATTTCATCATTGATCAGCTGTTAGAACGACTTCAGCGGTTACAGTTGTGGTCCGTCCTTTCAGTCTCGCACTCTGATGGGCGGCCGCTCTGAGAGGAACGAGTTTCTGCTGCTTCACGCCTTCCACGACAAAAACTACATCGTCCCTGACAAGCCCTCCTTCAGAAAGACCCAGCTGGAGCTGGTGAGCGCACACAGATACACCAACGACGGAATTTCTCTTCTTTTTTGAATCAGTCATTTGATTTTTGTTTCTGATCCTTCCAGGTGGAAGGTGAAGAGGATGTGGATGCCGGTAAAGGCAAAAGGAAGAAGAAAGCTGCTTATGCTGGAGGTCTGGTGCTGGATCCAAAAGTCGGTGAGTGTTTTTGTTTTTGTCTTTGTGTGTGTTCCGTTCATGAAATGCCATCTTTCATTTGAAAACTTCTTCTCTCCGTTTTAGGTTTCTACGATAAGTTTGTCCTGCTGCTGGACTTCAACAGTCTGTATCCGTCCATCATTCAGGAGTTCAACATCTGCTTCACCACTGTTGAGAGGGAGGCGTACAACTCCAAGAAGAGGAAGAACGAGGTAGAAAGACTTCGTCTGCGCCGAGCTGCCTCTGGGCAGAGGCGGCGTTATGCCCGATGAACTTCAGACATGTGAATCCATGCATGCACAGGGAGAACATGCAAACATTTTGATGGAAACTGCACTTTTCCAACCCGTCTCTGTTGTTAGCAGGACGACGAGTCGGAGGAGATCCCAGAGATTCCCGATCCCAACCTGGAGATGGGAATCCTGCCCAAGGAAATCCGAAAGCTGGTGGAGCGACGCAAACACGTCAAACAGCTGATGAAGCAGCAGGACATCAACCCAGATGTCTACCTGCAGGTACGGCGACGCACCAGGAAACACAAAACACGCAGTAACAATGAGAGCAGTTCTGTTAATACTTGATCAGGATACTTGAACAGTAATGAATTGAATGTTCTTGGTTTGTAGGACTGTATCAACCAGGAAGAAACAGCAGTGTCTGGTTCTTCAGGAGGTTTTAATAGTTTTTTTTTTTTTTCTAAATGCTTCTTATCCTTCAGTACGACATCCGTCAGAAGGCCCTGAAGCTCACGGCCAACAGCATGTACGGCTGCCTGGGGTTCAGCTTCAGCCGCTTCTACGCCAAGCCGCTCGCCGCTCTGGTCACGCACAAGGGCCGAGAGGTGAGTCGCACTGGGGAAAGCGTCAACACAGCACCCTTTAGAGGGAGTGTGTGTGCATGTGTGTGTTTACAGCACTGTAAACACTGCGGTCTGACCCTTTTCCATGAGGCGTTCACAGAACACAATAAATCAGTGTGTCATTTTTCCTATCGGCCACCAGAGGGCACTGCTGCATTATATTTGACACCAAGCGCCACTGATTATCCACACTTTCTCTTTCTGACTTTTTCCTTCCTTCTTTTTTTTTTTTTTTTTTGGCTTCATCCTCTGTCAAAATCTCTCATCATCATCACCTCTTCCTCTTCCTCCTCATGTCCTTTAATCAAAGCGGTTGAGCGTTCGTCTTTTCATCGTTCAGGCCTAACTAGGTGGTATCAGTGACACTGCAAGTTTGTTCCAGTAGCAAAAAATGCCACAGACACACACACTCACACACTCTCTCGCCGTGTACAGTCTGCCGGTATAATGGCTTCTTTCAACACACAACGGTGGCGCGACAGGGCGTGCACGCTCAACAAATCGGTGCAAAGCAGCATGTGTAGCGCATGACATAAACCGCTAAAGCTGGTATTGTAACTGAACACCACACACACACACACACACACACACACACACACACACACACACACACACACCATGTCAGTGGTAGTACTCATGTTCATTTAATGAGCTCTAACAGTACAAGTCCTCCACAGAGACACCGGGCCTTGCCTCAGGGGAGTCCTTCATTAAGATCCCCTTACACACTCATTGTGCTCCCTAATAGAGGGCAGGGCAGTAACTCACTGTGCGTGTTTGTTATTTTGTCAGTCCATTTGTGCCTCCAGTCACGCTCGTTGTCGGCCTGACAGGGGCTACATTGTTAAAGTTGTGTATTTGATTCGCTGCCTGTCGTAGGTGGGAGTTTCTCTCTCCCCTGCGCTCTAAATGCTCGTATCTGTCGACCGGCAGAGGCGGACGGGTTAATTACGTTTTACCTCCCGCCTGCTTCACTTAATCCCGGGAGCATCGCCGGTCTCACACTGAAAAAGTAGGCCACTTTTTCATTATCTACAGTGGTGCACTACAGGTTCAGGTCCTGTTAACTACTTTCAGATGGCCTAGAGGAGGCAGACGAAGAGCGTTAACTGCACACGTACACAAGGTTCCGATTGAAGTCTGAACTCAACTTTAGCTAAGACTACAAAATCCACGGAGATGCAGCTGTCGCCTTGCTTTGCTTTTATTCTGATGTGGTGTTTTTCTTAGGAAGAATTAAACTGAAGCTTAAATGTGATGAAAACTAAATTAGATTGTAAGGATTTTCAAAATAAAAGCTAAAACTGACTATGTTATCACCTTCATGCCACAGATATGTTTTTGCACAAACCTGGTTAGACATGAATAAATAAAGGACCGGCCGACAGAGAACCGACAGTGGCTGTAAGAATATTGAACTGGAATGGAAAAACTTGATCATATTAAAATATTCAAAACTGCAACAAAAGTATTAAGGGCAAGTGAGGGCGATCGGTCCGTGTATATAATCCGGTAATTGTTGCACCTTTTATACTTATTTTATGTTCTCATCTTTGTTAAGATGAGAACCCATCATTCTCAATCTCCTGAAATCTGAAGGTTTATTTTAATAAAAATAAATAAATATTTATTTTCATGCTTTTTTATTTTTCCTAGTCTTAAAAAAAAAACTTCATTTATTGTTGTTGTTATAACATATTTTAAATTATTTATCTGAATATTAAGTGCTGAGACAGCTATATATCTCATTTTTAATTTTTATTTATTTATTTTTTTTTTTTGAATGAGTTTTATATTATGTGAGCTGCAGCCAACTCTTAGTTTTTTTTATTTCACCCAGTCCGTTGATTATTTCCTCAGTTAATTGCTCGGTTTGTTTGGTCTTTGAAATGTCAAAAAAAAATCTTGAGAAATACCAGCTAATGCTGCCCTAAAGCCTCAAACTTCTTGTTTTGTCCTAATCCACAAAAAAAAAAAAATAATAAAGAAATACCCATGGACAATAAAAAGAAAATTGACATTGAATCACATTGAATAAACGAAACATGAAAATGTTGGCTGTAAAATAAAGGAAACGACAAATAATCACAGGCATTATGAATAAAGTTTGCTTTGTTCTTATAGAATCGATAAAATAACTAGATTTTAAGGTTTTCCATCATTATTTTTTGTTTTTCAATAATGTTGAAGCGTCACTTGATCTAAATATAAGGTATAATAAAGGTAACAAGAGTTTCGTTTACTTGGAAATCTCTTTTAAACCGGGCTGATGGGGTGTTTGGACTTCCTTTAGTGACCCGGTGTGTTGACGGACCAGCAGACGAGCGAGGTTTCTGCGGCCGCCGCTGCGTTAGTACACGACACACGGTGAGGAGCGATACGACGCGCATCAAAAGGTCACCAGTCAGATCTGAGCTCGCTGCTCCAGCCGCCACTTGCTGACCAAGCAGAGGTTCCAACTTCGCACGATCGCACTGTTGTGTTTACTTTGTATCTATGATCCCGGACGGCTCTATTTATACTGCCGTTTGAGTGTTTTCTTCAACACAACACAGGGAGACCCGGTGTAAACACGAGGTGACGAGGAAGATTCAACCTCACTCCGAAATTGGCAATTTTTTTTATTTTTTTTACATTTGCACTTGAAAAAAAAAAAGTTAAATCCATCAAATCTCTAAACGCCTGACAGTTCTTCTTTTGTTGTGCTTTTGTTTCGTGTTAAAATAGTCTTCTCTGGGTCGACTGAAGTTAAATCTGAGGGAGCTGTGCGTTCTTCGCTCACTTGACCCCGATCCGCTCACAACCACGAACGTATAAACAAAAAACAAAATATTGACAGTGCAACTGCGTTTGCCTTGAAGTTAAAAGATGGTTAAGCCAGAGTAGTTCTCGGTAGTTTCCGACTGCGGCGAGCCAGAAAAGCCAGCTGGCGTTTACAGCCGGGTTTCCAGTGTATTTGCGGGCATTGCCGTTGGCGCCCCCGCCCCCATTTTAATCGTCACATTTGCACTCGGCTTTCATGTCGTGATTTAGGAGGCTTTTTATTTTTATAATTGTAACACGTAGGCTGATCGCCGCTCTGTCCGCGGTGTAAATCCACCCCGCGCTCCCCTTCATCTGTTTAAACCAGAAATGTGCACACGCCGTCTGTATTTATTGATTGGCTCGGCTCCCGTCTTTCTCTCAGCCCCATGAGGCTTTGCATGAGGGCTGACAGACCCCTGGCCGGGGGCTCTTCTGCTCAAATTTGCCAACTTAGAAGGGGAAAACCCCCCCTGCTTATCTCTCCACTGACTCATGTATGTGCTTCTTGGGTATGTCTTCTGTGTGTGTGTGTGTGTGTGTGTGTGTGTGCGCGCACAAGTGCTACTGGCCGAACTCTGCCCTTTGTCGGGGGGACCATTTGTTGTGGCCCCTGCTCTGTCCTGGTATGTGTGGGTATTAAGGGGGAAGGGGGGGGGGGGGATGATGGGTATTAAGAGGAAGGTGAAGGTTTAGGATTACACAGCCGTGGGTCCGCCACAGATTGATGTCCCCTCAACCCCTCTGTTATTTTTGGTTCTTTTGTATGTTGGCCAGAGAGCCGTTCGGTGCACAGCTTCACGTATTGGACGGCCGGGCTCACGCTCGGGTGATCAGACCAAGTTGATCGCTGCGTTTGTTGTCCGTCGATTGCCGATTGGTAGATTTGAGAGTTGAGTTTTAGCAGGCAGTTTGGTTGAATGTCTTCGAGTTTCCTAATAGATGGAGTGGAAAAAAAAAAAAGCCATCTTTGCGTAAAACCAATTAGGGGAATTTTTCATTCTTCATTCATTCTGTTTTGTAGATTTGCCCAACACTGAGTGAGCGTGTGTGTTCGTGTGTTTATGCTCTCTTAATCGAGTGATGTTAACAGCACGGGCCGAGTGGAAGCCGCTGATTGTTGCGGATCGCAGATTGGTTTGACCTTTGACCCCCCCCCCCCTCCTCCACCGCGCCGGCGAATCTGACAAACACTAGCAGGTGTGGCGGCCCGAGGATGGAGGCCGACTCCTGAGAGCCGCTCGGCTGTAATTGAGTCTCTGTCCTTGTGTTTAAAAACAGCCCTGACAGGAGCCTCGTAGTTGACATTATTGGATGGCATGCGGGAGTGAGGGATGGAAGCGGGGCTTGTGTAACAGAGCCGGGGGTGCGGGGAGGTCAGAGTTTGGTTTAGGTTAAACCCTCGTAACGGCCGTGCGCCGGCGGCTGTAATGAAGTCTAAGTAAATATTGTTGCCCCCCGGTGTCGGTCTTTCAAGTTCCGTATCGCCCCCTCTTGTCTCAAGAATCACAAATCACTTCCCAGAATTAGACTTGGGCATACCTGAACCGCTCCATCACGTCTCATTTGCGGCCGTGTGAGCGTGTGTGTGTGTGAGTGTGTAAATACTGCCGCCACCATTTCTTTCATTGAGCGTCTCATCGCGGCTGCTGCTGTCTCTTTTACAATTCCCCAAATTAGATGCAGGAATACATGATGCTTGCTCTGTGTGTGTGTGTGTGTGTGTGTGTGTGTGTGTGTGTGTGTGTGTGTGTGCGTCTGTTCAAATGGGGGCCGCGGTGTTTCCATGGCCCCTCTTAAAGAGCCGGCTTTACTCCTGATAGGAGTGGACTTAACAAATAGTCACATGGGAGCAGCGCTGCTATTTCGGCGACATGAGCGCGCCTGTGAGGGCTGACGGTCGGCAGGACCCGATCCCACAACTCCGGCAGCCTCTTTAGTCGCACCTACTAATGAGGCCGCGAGAGACCCGGCCAGTGGCGCGGATTACGATTGATAATGGATTGATCCGACAGCTGGAGTCTTTACCAGAGACACTGACGGAGCTGCAAATGAGTAGATAATTAGAAAATGGTTTCGGTGACTCGGTATGAAAGGAGATCCTTAAGTTTGCGTCTGTTGAAAACTTGATTTCTTCTTTTCTTTTTCTTTTTTTTTTAATCACAACAGTTAAAAAAACAGGACCCTCAGACATTAAATACTGATATAAAGACCAGGACGGTAATTATTGATTAACCTCTGACTGTAAGACGGTTCCACGGCCGGAGTTCTATATAGGATGCGGCTCAGAATAGATTAACGGGACGTGTGCAGTACATATGTGTGGCGTTAAAGCTGATAAATGACAAAGGAACCTTCATCTGTCTGACCTGTCAGTCCACTTCTATTCCAAATATCACGTTTTTAATGAGCCCTGCCGTCTTGTCTGCACCTATATAACTTATCTGCCCGCCAGCATGTGGAGCATTTGCCCGTGACTGCTCTGCCCGGGCCGCGGCGAGGGCGCCCGCGTGCCAGGATGCGTCCTTTCCCAGCTATTAAAGTACCACGTTTTAATTGAGTAGACAACAGGGGGGGATTGTTGTCATTGTGGGGTTATTTTCAATCAGCGCCGGCGTGTGTGATCTCGGCCGGTTGTATTAAATCAGACCGCAGCTTTACAACAGATTGACCTTCCAAGCAGCAGACATGAGAACACAGCTATGGCATCTGCCAGGACAGGTGCGCGTGTGTGTGTGTGTGTGTGTGTGTGTGTGTGTGTGTGTGTGTGTGTGCGCACACATGTGTGTGTTGTATGCAAGTGAAATCATTTTGGTGAAAGAGGGATTTTCATTCTTGGTGGGTGTGTGTGCACGAGAGACGATAAATCTTGGACGCATCTCTGTGTTGTGAGGAGCGTTTTGGAAATGTGTGTATGTGTATGCATACTCCAGCGCCTTGTGTACGTGTGGTGCGTACATCAAACTTGCCCCCCCACCCCCCCGGGGGGCTCTGACAGTGGTGTGTTCCTCCACAGGTGCTATTTCAGTCGGCCGACTGTCATCCCAAAATGCTTTTCAGCTGAGTGCTTTTCAAAACAATCGTCACCGGTGCCCCGGGCTCTCTTTACGAGGGCCCGCTGCCACGCCGGGGTTTAACGTGCCGCGGCTCGTCTGCCGTGTTCATATAATGTCTGAATCTCTGCTGATATCCGTATGCGTAAAAAACGAAATATCATTCAGTTTATTTATCGAATTGATAACCCTGTGAGTCTTTAAACTCGGCAAACGGTTGCCGAGCTGCTGTCTCTCTCACGTCATGCTCCTCGTGCTGCCCTCTACTGGTTACTTTGATGAACAGCTGCACCAACATGAATAAACATTTAAGTTTATGCTTAAAGGAAGCTTGGAGGGATGCAGAAATGCACGTATTATCGAGAAATGGTGACGGAGAAGTGGCCCCTTGCTTTTTATTTAAAGCAAAACATCTCCCTTTTAAACAAATTGCAACTAATTTTAATCAACTATTTCCCATTAACTTGCACAACAATGGATAACAACCAATATTAAAATGAGAGCCTGGCAAAACACAAAAGGGTTTGATGAGTAGGAGGGGTGATTGGAGTGAAGACTACAATTGTTAAAATGGCAATAAAATATTTAAAAGTCTAACGGAGAAGGCTGAGCGGCGAGGGCGGGAGGAGGGGGGGAGAAAAAGCCAATATCACAACAGGGCTGAACCACTTATCAATTAGCGTGACAGCGTACAATAAGGCACAGCTAATGGGTACCGCTCCATGCGGAGGCGCACAGGTGCACGTGCTCGCGCACAAGACATTTTAAAAGCAGTGTATGGAGAGGTGGGGGGGGGTTACAAGCTGTGCCAAGCCGAGAGCGGCGACGCTGGAAAAGCGCAGCTCTGACATGGAGAGATTTAAAAAATGAAAAAAAGATATTAACAGTATTGACGGGTTTGTGTTAAATGGTTTTGTAAAAATATTTAGAAAACCTGGATTCAGGTGTGCGCAGCTGCTCTGTCTGTCGGACAGGATTGGCTATTTCTCCTGGATGTGTGCTCCTGTGGTTGTCTGGGTTTTTTTTTTTTTTTTTTTTTTTTGTCATTTTTCTGGCAGCTCTGAGTGTTGGAGAGACTATGGTGGCACCACTTAACCAAACTGCATCTCTCGGTGCCCCCGAAGTCTGGCGTCGTCAAGTCCCCCCCCCTCCACCCCCGAGGCAGATTTGTTGGGTACATTAGCTTTTAAAAACGGGCCGCGCAAAGGGAAAAATGCCACCTGTAAACGGCGCGAGTGAGTGTCGAAATACTGCAGGCTCTTCACGGCACTCGCACTCTCCACTGTCCCATTCACGCGTCAGGAGACACTGCGGTGTGTCGAGGGAGGCATTTCCACCGAGACACAAGGTCACGGGCCTGATACCTGCTTTCAGAGGTTCATTTCCTTTAATTAGAACGTATGAAATCACAGGGACATCGTAGAATATGAACATTGAATAAAATCCAAACATCCGACCTCACCTCACCTTTTCAAACTCAACAAGAAGTTCACGGAAACGGTAAAATGGATTACACTTCTATTAGCGCATCAGCAGTTCTGCACCCTTCACCATTGACTCTCACACACACCGAGGATGACAGCTGCCACACAAACGGCGTCTTGCTGAAGTCCGCCCGTGATTGAAGGACGGCCGCTCCATCAGCGCCGCCGCAGTTGTCCTCCATAAAGGCGTCAGATGTGATCTGACAACAGCCATCACATTTTTATGTTGGTGTGAAAAAACTGACACTCATGGGAATTGAAAATATCTACTCCAGGAGGGGTATTTAAGTGTGTTTCAAAAGTTCTGTGATTTTTAAAGTCAGTCTTAATATTTAACCTTTATTTATGCAGGTGACTCTCATTGAGACTTTGTAAAATACTCAGACATTTTAAGTAGTTGCATGTTAAAATAAGCAAGTATTAAAACAAAGGAAAATCATAAAAGTACATAAGTTAGCCTGTATGTGTCCCCATGAATTAAAAACAGTTTGATGCTTCTGTATTTAAATTACTTAACAAAGGTTTTTTTTCAACTGAGTAATAAAATTAAACCGTGCCGTCCGCTGGACATCATCGGAGTGCTGAAAGTTTTCCGAGTTTTGTTTTTGTGATGGCTGTGAATCTGAAAACAAGCATCTCCATGCACTGTTGGGAAGTAAATAAACAAGATGTTTACATAATTCTGCATGATGTTGGCAACTTAAAAGTTACAACTGGGCTCCCCAACCTCTTCTGCACCACAGACCGGATTTTATAAAACAATTTCTCTGCAGATGAAAACACCTTAACAAGGACTTTACGATGCATCAAAAAGTTGAGCACAGGACAGAAACGCTGACGGAAGTGATGCGTTTTTCAAAATAAAAGTCAACGCAGACTAACTGAAAAGTAAATGTGCACTTTCAAAATAAAGCTTTTACATTTTCTCCAGTATTCAGTTATGCTCAGTGGTTGGAGGACGCTGGCATAAAAGATGCAGTGGATAGATTAGAGGTCTTTTGAACGCAGCAGTGTGACTGGCAACTAAAAGGAAATCCTGTAACTTCTCTACTTCTGTAGAAACTTGAAATCCCTTTTTTACCACTTCTGTCTTTGTTGGTGCACTTTTGACTCATAGGTTTGCGTTTTAAACCTAAATGAAACGTACATCCACAATTATGATTGGCATGTTTTCACTGTTGTTTTAAGAAATATGAGGATTACTTTTTAAATTGTGACAAATTTACCTCCTAAATGAAGAGGAGCCCGTTCCTCTGACCCTCCTCAGTCTCTTTAGCCTGAAGAATCACCAAGCTCGTAAAGTATGATTCAGCATGAAGATTATGAAGGAATTTTTAAAAAAAAAAACTAAAAATCACCTTATTCTTCCCACAAATTGTCTCCCCTGATCCTTCGCTCTGCAGGAGCGCTCGTCAGCGAGCTGCTCAATTACTGTCCGGTGTAATTACAGCGTATTAACACCGAGGAGGAAAGAGCCAGGCAGGAACGCCAGAGGAGTGATGTTTTACTGTGCGAGAGGGAGAAACCGCAAGATTTTAATCTGATTTTGTAATTTCACTGAGCGCAGTTTGAAATATTAACCAAATTACCTTTTATCACGGGAACGAGTTGGAATGAAGGAATCGCCGAACATTTCAAAGCCCTGCGTCGGGTTTTTTCAGTTGTTTGTCCCAGAATGAAAGGCATGCGCGGTGGTGACTGATGCAGTCATCGGGGCGAAGTCGCACACACACTTGTCTCGCCCCCCCGGGGGTGTGTGTTTGCGTTGGTCCGGCACAGTGTGTGTGTAAGCTGGCATGTGCGCTCACACACACACACTCATTCCGGCGTCATGGTCAAACGACTTGTCTTTCACACGCTCCATTCCTCAAAGCTCCCGGTCTGGCTGGAAGTGACAGCAAATGGAAAACCTGTTTAAATTAGTCCGCACATCAATTAAATCGGCGCATTCTCACCTCGCCGGCCCGCCGGAGCTCCGCCTCTCGTTCCCACATCCTCCTGTTCATCACTCCTCGGCTCTTTCCTCCCATCATTCCCGCCGCCATTCCTGTCCGGATCACTTTACAGCCCCGCTCCTTTTGTAGTTTTATCACAGAGTGAAATATTCCCCAAGAGATCCCACGAACGTTTCAACACATCGGCGGTTGAAATGAAAGGAAAAAACAATCTTGGGTTTAATGGAGAGGCCTTTTTCAAGTATTTGAGAAGACTCCTGATATGAAGACATGAGCGGAGGTTAAAACTGATAAATCGTTAAATACTGTGTTTTGTGACAGAGTTTGATTGTAAATCTAATCCAGATGTTCCTGCCGACCATTTATAACGAGGTGTTTTACTTCCTGCAGTGGAGAATTTCAGATACTGATGGTTTCACTTTCCTTTCTTTTTGCATCTATTTGGATTCCAAAACACCCACCGGATATTTGGATTTGAGTCCAGCCCCAGTTTCTGCTCGAATAGAAAGCATGAAGCCCGACTGAGATCCAGAACTGAACAGTCGAAGGCAAAAATGCCGTCGCTGATAAGGAGTTCACTGCTCCTGTGAGCAGACGAGTTTGATATAAGTTGTTAGAAGTTGTGAAAGACTTTTGCCAATCTGTTTTCAGAAAACGCTGAAGGGATTTAGGAAGTTAAGGGAAGTTATTAGTTCTAGAATAATGTCAAAAAGTTGTATGCAATTTCAATGTTGTTCGATTCGGGTTTAGTGTTACAGTGCCAATTATAACACGTGACACTTTTACACATAACTATCAATATAAGCGAGCATCGAAGGTCGTGGAAAAGAAGCAAAGATTTTCTCCTGCTCTTGTTGGTTTTAGTGGATAGAAAGAGAAAATTTGAAGCTAATCCGTTCTGTGTAGAGTTGGTGGGAGCAGGAGGCACAAAACTCCAACTTCTAGTTCCAAAAATCCACAGTTGGAAAAGCTTTAAAGAAAAGACTGTATGGGAAAGACAGGATCACGGTGAAGCATGAATGTCTGGAGAGTGAGGAAGGAGAAAAGCTGTCTAAACATACAGCAGCTTCACTAGAGATCGATTTCAGGATGTTAATATGTTGTTCGGCACTTTAACTTAGGGGAACGTTTGTCTGCGTTTATTGATTTTCATTTGATTGATACGACTCAGGAAAGATAAATTAGGCCGCGGTGTCTCCTCGTTTACGCCACGATGTTTTCAAGTGACAACGGAAAACCTTTGCTCCGGTTTGGTTTCCCGTTTGCACAGCGGTGGATTAGAATCACTGAAAATGTGCTTGGTGCAACTTTATGAA
The DNA here is from genome assembly GCF_902148845.1 of Salarias fasciatus. NCBI lineage: Eukaryota > Metazoa > Chordata > Actinopteri > Blenniiformes > Blenniidae > Salarias > Salarias fasciatus. The sequence continues at coordinate 12,571,541 of NC_043753.1, forward strand.
GATGCTCCAACTCTGTCTCCGTGGAAATGGACGAAAATGAAAGTTTTCTGAAACAAAAACAAAATCCTTTGTGTTTCTGAAATGAACTTAGAATTCCCATTGATATTAAATCTCAGTGACACCTGTGCTCTCGGTCCGGAGCTGTTCTGAGATTCACTTCCTCCTCCTCCTCGTCTGGAAACCTTTTCGCTTTTCTCATTTTATCTCCATAAAAGCTTTGCGGAACAATTCACTGCACTGGTGCTTCAGCCAAGATTTGGGGTGCGTGCATGTGTGTGTGCATGTGTGTTTGTGCCTGGACCTTGACCTTGACTGCAGTCCCTAATGGAGGAGGCTGTTCTGTGAATGACTAACCCCCCCCCAGTGCAGCGGTATGTAGCAGCCCATAAAGCATGCTTACGTTCCACTCTGGTTTCAGGGAGTGGAAGCCCGGGCCCCGCCCCTTCCTCACACTCTGAAATAGCCGCGTCCTTGTCCCCACGCGGAGCGCGGTGTGAGTCCGGGTGTGTATATATGCGGCCGCGGTTGATTGAGGAGCAGATTGCTGCTGACAGGTCACACCGCGTTCTGTCTCTGCGACCCCCGGATTAGTGACCGGAGCCCCCCCCCCCCCCCCCCCCCCCCCCCCACACACACACACACACACACACACATGGCCCTCCCCTCCTCTGGGCCCCCACCTGTTAGGATCCCTCTGCTGCAGAGAGCTTTCCCTCTCTTACACACACACACACACACACACACACACATACACACACAGTGTACAACCTGCGTTAACAGAATTCTTATTTCTCCGTCAGTCACCCTGCAGGTTATAAAGGCCATTACGAGTCATTAAGGTGTGTGTGTCTGTGTGTGTGTGTTGCCCGGCTAAGAGTGTGTGTGGGTTGAAAAGACGCCTGTCACAGCATGCTCTCATAATTGCCCTCTTAGCCAATTATCCCCCATTTAAAAGCAAGTCACCTGCTCCGCTCCTGTGTCCACACGAATGCACACACGCACGAGCAGACGCAGTTACACACACACACACACACACACACACACACACACACTCTTGCAATAAATAATATTTAATCATTGTTTATTTCAGGGTGATTTGCTTGTTTACTGTGCAGCGGCGTATTGTTTTGTGTGACTGGCTCCGCTCACACTGTCGTGTCCCGCTCTGCTCCGCAGATCCTGATGCACACCAAAGACATGGTGCAGAAGGTGAGTTCTCCACCGCAAGCCACATTCCGTGTGTGTGTGTGTGTGTCATGTGTGAAATACATTGCTGAACATGTCTTTTAAAAATGTTTTGAGTTTTGTGGGTATTGCGTTAGATTTTCACCAGAAAGTCTGAAATGTGCACCTGAATGTTCTCATTTGTTTAATCCAATTTGATACAAATGACGTTTCTTTCTTTTCGTGACTCAGATGAATCTGGAAGTCATCTACGGGGACACGGACTCCATCATGATCAACACCAACAGCAGGGCTCTGGATGAAGTCTTCAAACTTGGCAATAAGGTGCTTTCTTTCCCTTTTCTTTTCTTCTTTCGGCCCGCACGCCTCTTTTGTTCAGCGAAACACGCGGCGCCTAAAAGTTACTTGATTTCTTTTCAGGTGTTTCAGCGTTTGACATTTCATACTGAACACACACGGTTGTTTTGTTCCCAGGTGAAGGCAGAAGTAAACAAGCTGTACAAGCTGCTGGAGATCGACATCGACGGCGTGTTCAAGTCACTTCTGCTGCTGAAGAAGAAGAAATACGCGGCCCTGGTGGTGGAGCAGCAGGGCGACGGGCGGTACAGCGTCAAGCAGGAGCTGAAAGGTCTGGACATCGTGCGCAGAGATTGGTGCGACCTGGCCAAGGAATGTGGCAAGTACGTCGTTGAAACCCGTTACAGCGCCGTAAAAGCCGTGTTTCATATAAACATGTTAGCTTCTCTCTCCGTGGGACTGAACGTAATGAGCGGTGACGCTTCCAAACGTTACATGCGTTCTCTTTCCCTTCCGGCAGCTATGTGATCGGTCAGATCTTGTCCGATCAGAGTCGCGACGCCATCGTGGAAAACATCCAGAAACACCTGATCGAGGTTGGCGAGAAGGTCGCCAGCGGAGACATTCCGCTCAGCCATTACGAGATACACAAGGTGAGAATCCAGCTGTAAAATCAAGCAGCTTATGTCAAAGGTCAGTGGGTTTTTTTTTTTTATGATGGCTCGTCTCATTGATGCCTGAATGACCTGTATGATGAGAATGAAGCATACATTAACTGAAACCATACTGCCTTCCATTAATTTGCACTTCCGTCTCCCCCTGCTGCTGCTGCTGCTGCTGTTGTGTGTTTTTTATTCGTCTGTCAAACGACTGTAAATGGAAATTAACCGTGGCTATAATTATATTGTAATTTACATGTATATGTTTATTCACGTGAACCATCTTTTTTTATAAATAATACAATGTAAACTCTTCTAAATGCTCCTTTGCATGAAATGTAAAGTCTATTGTCCCAAATGATGTTTATTTTTCAAAATATAAATTACTTTCTGCTTCCTCATTGCTCCATTGTCTTGCTGATCTTCCTGTTTTTCAGGCACTAACTAAAGACCCTCAGGACTACCCGGATAAGAAGAGTCTCCCTCACGTCCACGTGGCTCTGTGGATCAACTCCCAGGGGGGTCGCCGGGTCAAAGCTGGGGACACCATCTCCTACCTCATCTGCAAGGTGCGCAGAACACTGACGTAGATATCAAAACGGTGGGCTTTAATAGTGGCTTTTTAACTCTTTATCTCGTCCGATTCCTCTTCCTGGCCCCAGGACGGCTCCACGCTGGCGGCCAGCCAGCGGGCCTACGCCCTGGAGCAGCTTCAGAAGCAGGAGGGGCTCAGCCTGGACAACCAGTACTACCTGGCCCAGCAGGTTCACCCCGTGGTGTCTCGCATCTGCGACCCCATCGAGGGCATCGACAGCGTGCTCATCGCCACGTGGCTGGGTGAGTTCAGTCGACTTCTCACCCCGATCAGGGGACATTTTGACATCGTGTTGCTTGGTGAAGGTGTGATCCGATTTCCTATTTGCTGTTAAATGACAATATACTTCCACTATTTGTCGTGCCATCATCGCAGGCTATTTGCGGATCACAGCTAAGTCTGAAGAGGAACGCCAATCCCCCGTTTTGTGACAACATCAGTTGTAATTCCCGTTTTATCGTCTGATGACAGCTGAATCGGCTAAATATAGGAAACCAGTCACTGCTAATATCACAGCAGCTTGATCAAAGATAATAAAACGAAGCTCCATTGTTATTAGTCATAGAAAAAAGTGCTGAGAGTTTGACTCTGAATGTTCTTATTGCGGCCAATTTATTAAGAGTTGAAATAAAAAAAGAATGAAATGCTTTTTCCTCCTCAGGTCTTGACCCGAGTCAGTTCAGAGCTCAGCAGCAGCACCAGAGGGAGGAGGAGGCCGACGGCATGCTGGGAGCCCCGGTGCAGCTGACCGACGAGGAGCGCTACCGAGACTGCGAGAGGTTTACCTTCACCTGTCCCCAGTGCGGCACCGACAACATCTACGACAGCGTGTTCGAGGGCGCCGTGAGTCGACGTCTGCACTGCCGTTCTGTCATTTCCTGTTAGAATAGATCCTCCACGCCACATGAGCGTCTTTCTGCTGATTGCATTTGGCATCGGATCCATGCAGCGTTAGAAGAAGCAGCAGTACCGGAGTCAAATATCAGCTCCGTGTGCAGGAAATCCACCACGAAATCTGGGTGAAAACATCCCGAAATCAGAAAGAAAAGGCGGCTTTTATCACTAATGGTGTGTCTCACTAGTGTAATGGACTAATCAGCGGGGGTGTGATAAAAGAGTGAGTGAAGATCAGGGCAGCGTGAGGCGTTTCAGTCAAACTTTCTTTTGAAGGATTCGCGCTTTAGTCATCCTCTATATTGTGTCTCCGTCTGTATTTTTAGACAGCTGCCTGGCTCCAGCGCGGACTCTGTTTTCATTGGCATAGTTTGGACTCGGCAACTTGAAAAGCCTCTCCTTAACCCCTGCTGCACTGCGCGCACACACACACACACACACACTGATCTCCTACCATTTGCCAGGCCAAGGTCGTGTGTGTCTGTGTTATCGGCCTCTAATGAGGAGCGGGGCACGCAGCCTTTTCTCGTCTGGAAGACACTAATAAAACTGACAAGCCCCTGTCCTCGAGTGGAGGACTGAACCTGCATTAAGAGAAAACAGGAGTAACACACACACACACACACACACACACACACACACACACACACACTGCTGCAGACCTACAGCTATGTTGAGCCGAGAAGAAACAGCCTGATCATTTTAAAAACGGTTAATTAACTGTCAGAATAAATTCTAACTTGAAAACGGGAATCGTCTGATTACCCACGTCGAGTCTCCACCGCGAGCCTGAGGACGGCGAGCAGGAAACTGATAAGGCGGTGAGTTAATTAAGGTGGCGAACGCGGTCTAACAGCTCAGCGAGAGGGGAGGACAGGCGGGCCTTGACTCCGGCGCTGACGCCGAGCCAGCGATGGTTAGGAGGAGGCGGTGATGGATGACGGAGGACAGACAGAGGAGGAAAGCTGTTTGATGGGGAGGAGTGCAGCAGGCGAAGGTTTAAACGCGAAGGAGAAAAATGTGGCCCGAGGCTAACGGGGGAGTTTCCCGAGCTCAGTGATTTCACTCGTAGCTCCGCTTGCGCGACCTGGATTTCATAAATATGGATCAAGTTTGTCTGAACAACAGCAAATTGCACTGAATCAGGTTTGATTACCTCCAACATGCGAGAAAAAACACATAGTTCTCTGCACCTCGCCTTAACAGTTGGACGAACTGGAAAAAAAGTTAATAATCACAGGACCCTGAGGATGAAGTTCCACTGGAATCAGTAAATCTCCCTTTGCTGGAAGCTGAACTGTCACTATGTGTTGCCTTTTTATTGGCTGGAATGAAGGCAGAAGCAACAGTTGCAATATTATGCAACTGTTGTTTAAATGTCCTCGAATTTCCGCCGGATTATCTGAGGCTGTCTTTGGCTACAGGATCGTGACGACGGACATCCGAGAAGCCCTGTAACGTCCGAAGTCGCAGCATGTACCGCACTCGCATTTAGAGGAAGGAGGAGGCATGAAAAGACACAATTGCGCTGTATTTCTTGGCATTTCCCGCAAACCGTGGCCACAGTGTGGCCGTTCTGCACCAAACCGAAGCAAACAGCTGCTACAGTGTGTTTTAGCAACGGCCTTCTGCTGCACGTCATGTGCGTACGCCACAGGCGCCTGCAAGAAATAAACCGAGCGAACCGTGAATTAATCGGGAATATAAAAAAAAAAAGGTCTTTATGGTGAAAAATGTGGTCATTTCACCTCTTTGAGAATCTGCAAAGATGTTTTGACCGTCTCGTCATTTTCTGAAGTACTTCTACAAGAGACTGCGACATTAACCTCACTCGAAGAAAGATGATCTCAGCCCAAGATTTTCAGCTACAATAACATATCACGACTGCGGTAAATGCACAATATGTACGTCTTTCTTTTACTGCACGGCGTAAATGACGAGCAAGCGGTGTGTAATCTTATTAGATAGCACTTGCTTGGATGGGTAAGTCTTTTTATCCAAATAAAAGTTTTGGAATGAAACAAGCGAGATAACGGGAGGGAGGGAGGGAATGACGTTTCGCAAAGAGGAGACGGAAGGTTTCTTTCATCCCGGGAAGGAAAAACAAGGAGGAGAGGCTGAGATGAAGGGCGGGGGTGTCGGTGTGTGTGTGTGTGTGTGTGTGTAGCATTTTTATATTAGCAAAGTCAAATGAGTTGATTGACTCGCACTGGGGGGAAAAAAATAAAAAGAAAAGAAAATACTGTTCCTTTTATTTTTCTGTTCCCCTCCAAAGAGAAATAATGTAGGCAAATAAAAAGCCCCGTGTGTGTCTGGGTGGCGGGACGTCACGTGCGTACTTTTGTCTCCGGCTTCCCCGCAGAAACCTTTCTTCTCCTCTGCTGTCAGTGCGACAGGTGAATTGTGTTCAGGTTTAAAGAAGCGAGTGTTTAAAGCCGTTATATTTAGTGTGGTGACTTTTTTTCTTTCTTTCTTTCTTTCTTTCTTTCTTTTTTCATTGCATTAACTATAAGCCCGGCTGTCAAGTGGACAATTCAGGGGTTCCTTGGGTCACGTTGACCTGTTTTCTTCAGGCTGCAATGAAGTTAAAATTTACTGCGCCCAGGTGTGCTTTATACTCTCACACCCTCGGCGTTTGACACGGCTCTTTGTGGAGCTCTGAGGGCAGCGACTCAAGCTCTGTCGTTTGTGGCCGCTTTCACTGATTACAGGGTTAATAACTGAGCCGCAATGAAGTCATGGACACGCGTGTGCGTGCATATATATATATATATATATATATATATACAGTATATATCACAGCCAGTGTTCCTAGGACTGATGAAATTAAAGGACAGACAGCTACTGATGTGATTTTATTTGAAGTTTGAAGGTCGCCTTTAGTGCAATTTAATCCTATATTATTTCAGTGTGACAAATCGCGGCGTTAATAACGTATTACACAACTTGTATATATCAGTGGGAATTCAACTACCGGGCCATAATATTAACAATGCAAGATAACATGGAGAAAAAGGACGCAACAAGAGTAAAAACGCAAAGAAATTTTCTAAATCAGTAGATAAGCACCTTTTCACTATGAGACACTACGTACGAACTGTGACTGTCGATCTGAGCGAGCCTCCACCTGATTTCTTTCTTTCAGGGTTTGAGTTTGGAGCCCAGCCTGACGCGCTGCTGCCACATCCCCTGCGGGGCATCGCCCATGGACCACGCCGTCAACATCAGCAACAAACTCCTGCTCGACATCCGCCGCCACATCAAGAAATACTACTCCGTGAGTTCCTCTCGGCTTCTGCCGGCTTTGTCTGAAATGCGGTTTGTGATGCTTAAAGGCCGCTGATGAAATTCAGATGGACTCCACTTAGCTTCTGTTTCATGTGTTGAAACAGCAGCGAAGCCAATTTTAAGCCATTTTTCTTCCTCCTGGATTCAGTTTGATTGCGCTTTTACTTAGTTAATTATTACACATTTCTTCAGTTGCCCTTTAAGCGAATGATATCTTCGCGGCTGCCGCTTCTTACTGTCATCACGGCCCCTAAAATCCAAATCAAACTAATGCGCAGCCGGCCAGCACGCAAGCTCGGGCGGACGGAGGCACGGAGCGGCGTAATCCGAGCGAGAGGAAGCCTTTGTGCTCGGTCGGGGACGCGGCAGACGCAGGCGCGTTAAGAGACGCCATCAGGAAGGTGTTGGACGGGAGACGGAGGAAGCCCTCAGCAGGGCACAGCGCTGACATTTTCAACCAAAGAGCACACTGTGCCTGAGAAACGAAAAGAGCCCCGGAAAGATTTTGCGAGATCCGTGCAAATGCTTAAGTAGCCGTTCTCATTTTAAACAGAGTTTAACGCGCGCATGCAGGCGTTTTTATGTGATCAGATGCAAGATGATCACGGCTGACTTCAGAGATGAGGCTCAGTTATAGATTTATGAGCAAAAAAAAAACAACATTCAGTAAAGTTATTACAATTACTGTGAAGGTTTTTTTGGGTGAAATGCAACTTTTGGGACATGCTTCACATGCGCAGGTCGATGGAGAATATTTTAAAAAAGCTAAATAAATTGTGGATTTACATGCTGAAAGACATTGGAGTGTTTGGGAGAAAGATGTCGAGGTGTGTTGCTGAGATTTCTGATAATCAAAAAGGTGTTCTCTGATGAAGTGTGCTTTTCAAAAGGATTCAGCACTCTTTGTTCAAAAGGGATTCAAGAAAAAGTTTGGGGAAAATTGGGGAAAAATAGCTAAGACCGCAAGAAATGGAGGAAAAAAAGGATAGAATGGCTTAAAAAAAACTGAAATAGCTAGAATTTCTACAAGAAGAAAATTAAAAATGGTCGAAAAAAAGCATTCAGAACTGCTTAAAAAGAGCAACAACAGTTAAAATGTCAAAATTGTCAACAAAAAATGCTGCAAAAAAACGAGTGAAACTGAATCAGGTGAAAAAACAGATTAAATGGAATAAAAGGTTCACCATCCTGAACTGCAGTCGAAGACTCATAAATGGAACATAAGATTCAGCTCTTGTAAATGCATCAACTTTGGAAGCTCTTTTCCCCTAATTTTAAAGTCTAGATCTGCTTTGCGGCACCAGTTAAACTTGATTTGGTGGAAAGTCACAAAAAATGGCTCTTTTGGTCGTAAAGTTCGCAGACCCCTGGTCAGCACCTGTACCAGTCGGTGCTGGAGGTGTGTGTCGATGTGTTCCGTTGCCAGTGGCCCAGTTTCCATGGGTGTTTTTTCAATCTGATTGAAAAGAGTCGCGTTAAACGGACGTGTATACATCAACGGGGTACAAAGCGATCCGCGATCAATCCTCGTCTACAAGGGCCCTGGATGAAGCGGATTATGCGCGTCGTGTCTCTTGCGGAACTTTGAGATCTTTAGCTTTGCAGCCAGCAGCCCTCAGCGCCGGGCGATGTGTTTTTATCTGCTGGATCTCTGCTCAAATAATGTTCCAACATCTCCGTGGGAAGCTGCTCAAAGAGCGCTCCCCCGGCCGGAGTCCCGCCCCGACAAGTGGCACATCCCGGTGTAGCCCACCGGGGCTCCACTCCGCCTGCCGATGTCTCGAATTAACTGGTGTGTGTGTGTGTGTGTGTGTGTGTTACCTTGTGACCAACAGATGTTGAAAAACTGACTGAAACTTGTCGTCGTTCTAGCAAACGTCGGTTATCTACAGTTACAGTAAATTTATAAGTTTAGAGTCTTTTGTGAGTCTTATTTTAACATCTGCTGTTAGCAGCACGTGTTTACAGGAATCTATCACTCGTTAACACGGGAACCAGTCGATCCATAACACCAGCCGGGCGATCTGCGAGTCGTCTGCTATGAAGCTCTTTGACAACACGCTGCTGCGCGATTCGCGGCCATCTCGCCTCTCCAGTGTTTGTTCTCTCGGGGTTTTTACATAAAAAAAGTGTTTCTCAACCGCCGTCGAGTTCTTCTGCTTGTTTCTGACTGTCCTGCTTCCCGTTCACTGCGCTCGTCTTCATGTGCGAGGGAACGCACGCGCGGAGCAAATGATCCCCGGGTCATCGCTCGGCGCAGACGGCCTCGTACAATCCGATCCGAAATGCAATCCGTTCCGAGTGACGCGGATCCACTCGGGTGTTCATGTGGCACATTTACAATCAGCTTCACCTTACAGTCGGATTATACGGAGGATTTTTGGGTCCATGTGAGCTCAGTCTGCAGCCCAGGAATGAACCAGGCAGGATGCCTCTGTTGTCTTTGTAGAGGAGTTCCTCTCTCTCTCTCTCTCTCTCTCTCTCTCTCTCTCTCTCTCTCTCTCTCTCCCCTTGGCAGCTTCCAACACCTTGGTCTTGAGTGAGTGGAATGCACTGTCTCCGTGTGTGTGTGTGTGTTTGTGTGTGAAGGGGGGGGGCAACTCTCCCACAGTGCTGAACAGAAATCAATTAATGTGGTGAATGTGTGGGGAGCGAGTCCCCCTCGGCCCCTTTGTCACGATGTGTGAAACAGCTGCTACCACTGAATACTTACATGTCACACAGCAACACTCACACACACACACACACACACACACACACACACACACACACACACACACACACACACCTCTGTCGGCTTGAACAGCAGTGGACACAGCACACACAGCGGGGCAATGAAGAGGGGTAATATTGTGTAATTAAGGATTCCTTTCAGGCCGAGGGAGAGTTCAAATAGAGCTGTTTGTCTGGCCAGATAAAGTGAAAGCTCTGCACCCGTTTGTGTGTGTGTGTGTGTGTGTGTGGTGTATGTGCGTACATGTGTGTTGCCATCTTGAGACAGGATCACAGAGACATTAATCATTAGTGAAATTACCTCCTGCCCCCCCACCACCCCCTCATCCCCACGATTATCAATAAACCAGCACCCTGAGAATGGGCAAACACTCCTTCACTACACACACACACACACACACACTCACACACACAGTTGTCCTTCCCTCCTCTCATCCCGCTGTCTTTGGCAAAATGAGAGATTTGCTTGTTTCCTGAACCACCCAATTCTTCTTTTCCCTTTTTTTTTTTTTTTTTACCCCTCCCATCTAACCGCCGTTGCCATGGCATTTAACAAATTATTGCAATTACCCTCGTCATGCGGGTCGCCCCTGGAAACGGGCTGAGGGGCAAGAGAAGAAAGGGGGAGGGAGAGAGAGAAAGGGTGAATGAAGACCAGAGAAGGTGATAATCCTGTTTTGAACAAAAGGTCAAATTGTTGAATAGAGACGCTTTGATTAAGCGGAGGAGGTACAAAGTGGAACCATTTCAGCTTTTTGTGTGTGTGTGTGTGTGTGTCTGTGTGTGTGTGTGTGTCTGTGTGTGTGTGTGAGTGTGCGTCACACTGAATTTTAGGTCTGTTCGCTGTGGAGCTGGAAGTGTTGACTGCTTACGCACAGTAGCTGGTCTGAGGTCTGTGTGACGGGGGGGATTCCTCCACACCACAGATAACTTTACCCAGAGAGTCGACTCAGACTGATTAATGGCTGAAATTCATTTCTCTGTATAGTTTCTCAAAATTCCGGTAATCCAGGTTTAATATAGTTTTTCCGCTTTGACCAAATCTCAGAAAAAGAAAAAAAAAACATTCCCTCTGACCCCTTAAAGAAAATAGCAGCTCCTCCAAAATGTAGGATATTGATCCAGGCTTTAAACTCAGTTCAGGGAGAGACGAGAGGGGGTGGGATCAGTGAAGTGACACAATAACACACAAACGTCCACAAATCAAACTTTTTCAGTGAAATAAATAGTAGATTTTCAGCATCATGCCAATTTCAAACTTTGTATCCTGCTTGAAAATACAGTGAAATGTTCCTTTCAGTCATCTTTCTATTAGTTTCAAGTGACAGAGTCATAATCAGTGTTATTAGTTAGTTGTTTCACTCCTGATCTGCCACTGCAGCAACATGTTGGAAACCCGTTTACCCCCGTTTACACTGTTGAAGGTGTCCCAGTCGGTTCGGCGGAAGAACTGCATCTCAGCTGAAGTATGAGACCTCGTGAAACCGATCAGAGTGGATTTGGAGGAGATGAGTGTGCAAAAAAAAAAAGAGAGGGAGAGTGAACAAAGAGGAGGAAGCAGAGGGAGGGTATATTTCGTGGTGGGCCCTGTCGTGGCCTGGTCTTGCCTCTGTTTGGTTAAATTATGTGGAACTCATTTGACGTCTGCATTCAGCGTGTCAGGTATCCACTGCTATAATTATGCAATTATGAGCCTTTATTCTCTCACGTCCACTGTACACCCCCACCCTCCACACTCGCTCCTGCAAAATGCCTCAATTAGATGTTTTTTTTTTTTGTTTTTTCCTCCAGTCCTGCCTCTCTCCTGATGGGCTTCTTGTTTTTCATCCTTCCTCTGCGGCTCTCAGGTCAACTGCACTTAATCTTACCTTAATTTTTATTTATTTTTTTTACACGTGGGGCCCGCATGGATGGGCTTGGGGTCACAGTCGGAGCGCAGAGGGGCATTGTGGGTAGCCGTTCCTCAGTTGAACCTCCCCCTCTTTGACGTGTGCTTTAATTCATTTTAACATGTGTGAACGCCGGAACATGAAGATGTTTATCCTCCCCCGAAACGCCGGCGTGCAGGAAAGCACCAAAAAATCCTGATCGCTGTCATCCTCCTATCTTCATCAGAGGCGGTGAAGCTGGCTCATTTCTCATGATTCTGAACCGTCTGCACCACAGCAGCAGAGGTGTGAGGATAATTAGCCCTGGAGCAGGGGTGTGTGGGTAAAGCTGTGAAGTCTGGGACTTTCTAATTGATTTGGGACGTGTGCGTGTGTGTGTGTGTGGCTGGCTTTCTTTTAAAGGAAATTGCTGAGGTCTCTGCGTTTGTGTGTGCAAGATACTCTGAGGAGACTCTTCAAATTAATTCCTACAGTGAGAATATTGCAAATACTGTGCACATTAATGCACATGAAGCAAATAGCAGTTTGTGTTGATCAGAAGGTGTACAATCCTTTTTTATTATGAGTAGGATTATGATCTGACCAGGAATACTAGAATTTATGAAGTAATTTTGGAGCAACCTGCTACATCAGCCACATTGTTTGAACTAAGCTTTGCATAAAAATACAGAAATTAAATGCCAGTAGTGCAACAGAAGCACCAATTCTGTCGCAATGGATGTAATTTTGGTCTAAATTTCTGACACATTCAGTCCTGTGGGTTCAAAAAGTTTCCTGGCAGTTGTGTGTAGATTAGAGTGACGATTTTAAACGTCCAAGGCAATGTTCCTATAATTTTTAGAGTCACGGACAACACTACTTCTGCTGTAAGCGGTGTGTAACTGTTGTACAGCAGCTGTTACTCTTCAGTATTTAACAGTTTAGCACAAGATCTAATTGATTTGAAGTTGTGAAACAAGTAAAACATAAAACGGTTGATGAGTAAATTGTCTAAAATCTCTCTCTGAGGGCAAAACACAGGCTGTGAGATCTATTTCTCATTTTTTTGTTTCCACCTCTTTGTCCGACGTCACGTTGAACGTCCACCGATTCCGGCTGACAGTGAGCGGAAGCAGTGTTACACCCTGGACCAGGAGCAAACCACCAGAAGAATGGGTTTTCATATGGAATGAAAGAGAGAAATTCATTTTCAGGTTGTTGTTTTTAACCTCGAAACTGATCGAGACGTCAAGACGTTACACAAAGGCAGGCCTAAAAAGAAAAATCGAAGCTCTGCATGCCTGGATGTGGAGGAGGGAGAGAGAGAGAGAGAGAGAGAGAGACAGGTGCAGCGGCAGAGAAGGGGTTTATTTGGAAAGAATGGAAGGAAACGAAGGCTGGAGGTGGGGGGAAAAGGAGCAAAGGCGTTCATGGCGGCGGGTCTGACGCTCTGTCATTAGTTGGGCATTAACCCCCTCTTCTTTAAACCCCCCCCCCCCCAGTAATGACAGGGCATAAGAAGCAGTGGGGGAGGAGGAGTGTGCAGGAACACGGGGGAGATTGAGAGGGTTAGACCGCAGCACCTGCCCAGGGTCACTACCTCACCCCAGGGGGTCCTAACGACTGTCGTTTTGGCTGTCCACCACTCTGCCCGTCTGACAGAGCGAGGCCCTGACACCCAGCGGCGGCGGGATACGTTAAAACGTAAAGAGAAAGTCCTGTGAAGTCAAACGTAAACCTCCATTCTCCTCGGCGTAGTTCTCTTTTTTTTATTTTTATTTTATTTTACAAAACCACCTTCTTCTTTTTTTTTTTTTTTTTTTTCATTCTTTCTCTGAGTACTTTTCTTGTCAGATTGTTGTGCAGAATTAGAGCCGCTAAATGGAAGCAACAATTTTCGGCAAAATTTCCTCATTACCAGAAACTGTTTTTAAAGTGCCTGGTGGCAACAAAGTTTTTTTTCTTTTTTCTTTTTTTCGTCAATTGTTGAGCACACCTTTATCGACAAAATAAACAGCGACATGAACACAGTTTATAAATGAGTAATCACTGGAGGCAGGAAAAGGCTGCTGTCAGAGTATAATGCGAGGCCCTCTCTGTTTATCTTCGTGATGAAAACGCGCCGTACTCGTGTCTCTCTTTGATTTATTTACATCTAGGATCTTTTTTTTAACATGAAAAAGGGAGAAATTAAAGTCATTTCGAAGGAATCTTGCAGTAATGGACGTTCCTGGGGCTTTATAGAGGCTCGTAAGGTCGTGGAAAGAAATGAAGAAAAAATGCTGCAAAGCTGAGCCTCAAACTTAGTTTTTGACTTTATTGCTTCGCGTTGTGTTTTTATTGTGTTCCAGGGCTGGCTGGTGTGTGAAGACCAGGCCTGTCAGAACAGAACCAGGCGTCTGCCCATCGCCTTCTCCCGACACGGACCCATCTGCCCCGCCTGCACCAGGGCGACGCTCAGACCCGAGGTAACGCAGCCGCTCGCCGTAAACCGACCGACACGACGCCGTTTTCTCCTCAAGTCGACGAGTTGGAAGTGAGGGAAAAAAGAATAAACAATCGGACGAATTTCAGCAAGTTTGACCAGAACAGTGTTGTGGTGGCGTGAAGAGTGGATCGGAGCGTCTTCTCCGGGGTGTTCCTGGTCTGCGGCCCAGGAACGGCCGCTCCAGCGCTGTCATCTGTACGTGTTTTCCAGATGATGGTGCTATGGAGCCGCGCTCCCCCTGCTCAACCTCCGCTGTACATCTCTGCTCATTAGCGTCACATTGCATCACAAATTCAATCCGATCAGACCGGTCTCACCTTCATCTCCCAGCTCCCGTGTGACTGCGAGCGTGCATGTGCCCGCCACCCCCCCCCGCCCCTCTGTGTTTCTGGATGGCACTAAGAGCTGGATGGTAGTTTAGCCATTAAAAGCATCTGTCTGTCTCACTCCAGTAGCCGCCTTATGAACACTTTGTTAGTTTGACCACTGGATTTAAAAGAAACACTCTCCCTTTCAATTTGAGCGTGACGGTTCAATCTACTTTTTGTCTTCTCTTTCTCCGTCCCATTCTCACTATTCCTGTCTCAACGCTCGCCTTAACTCTCTCCTGTCAGTTCTTTTTTTTTTTTTTCTTTCTTTTTTACCTCACGCGCTCTGCTCCTATCTGTCCCCCTTCTGGCTGCTTTGCTGTGTCTGCCTCTGTGGCGACAGGTTGTAAACCAGAAGGCCAATTTCTGCTGTCACTGTAGCCACTTAGGCGGCCATTGCTGTGCCTGAGGGGCCGTGGCACTTTAAACTGCAGGCTGAATAAAACATTTAACTCTCTGTGCTCGCTCATGCACCCTTTCTCTGCCCTAAAAACTCTAGCTTGTCTTCGCTTTTGACTTCCCCAGTTGTTGACTGGCTCGTTCACACAGGCACGGCGCTGACAGAAGACGTAAACAGTAAGATTTACAGAGTGAAATAAGGCCCCATTAAATAATTAGGACCTGAAGTTCTCAAGGTGGTGGCGATCCCTTCAGATCAGAGCAGCCTGTGTCAAATGAAATGCAGAACTGTGCATTACAATCATAAACTAGGGTCCTGGTCCTCATGTGTGGCTCAGTGTCAGTTTCTACAGTTTAATAGCTGAAATCATCACTTTTTTTTTTTGCATATTGATAAAATGTTGTGCATTATTTCCCATTCGGTGAAACTGAGGAGAGGAGAAGTCAGAGAAAGCTTCCTCTGCTGGGAACAAGTTCATTAACTGCAGCACATTGGAATGTTATACAACTTTAATAGTTTTGGGTGAAAGTTTTACCTTCTTTACTTCTTTCCATAATTGTCCCCAATGATCGAGATCATGAAAAACAGTTCACTGTTTCCTTTTTGACAGAGTTTTTGAGCCATTTCTTCACCTGCTCATCATTACGGATGTCCAGTGTGATGTTAGTATCTTTTGTCCTGTTTTTTTTCCGTTCTATTAAGTGCAGATTTACAAAATATCCAAATTGATTTTAGAATAAAATGGTAAATACAACAGTACTGTAGACAAGAGACGTGTTACATGAAGGATAATCAACTTACTCAAAGGATAGTGAAATAAAGACCGTCTTGTGGCTTTGTGTTGGTAAAGCAGCTCAGGTCTGGATCGATTTAATGGTTCCTAAATGTAAATATAGCGAACTCGATGCTGTACTTGTTGCTCTGAGGTCAGTACAAGCATCATTTTTACTCTTCAACACAGAATGTTTCTCAGCGCTCCTGTTGAAGTTCCATTCACGTATTTTCACAAGTATTTGAATTATTTCTGTTTTCACACCAAATCCCAGTCTCTAAATCAGTTCAGTTTCAGCCTGATATAGTGCTTGTGCCTTACAGTACAGCAGGTATTTTCCGTGCTGAAGTGCCCTTGAGCTGTACATTTGAACGTCGGCTGATGCTGCTGTCCTCCCTCTTCCATATTTCCCCACGGGAATCATGATTGCGATTCCTCTGCGGCGTACGTTGAGCTCCCAGTATTAGGTAACAGCGGTCTGAATCATGCCTGTGGATGGAGATTAATAGCACTACGCATATTTAATTGATGCTTATTATGCAAAGTAGTCAAGAGGCCATTCATGACTGTTGGAGCCCGTCGTCGACTGACTGCTCAGAGAAAAGCATGAAGAATCCACCAGTGTCCTTCTGACAGGCCGTCTATGTTTTTTTGTTTGTTTGTTTGATTTAAAGTTGGGTTTGTGCTGAAGCCTCGGCGGGATCCGTGTGCATCCAGCCGGACTCGGCGCCGGCCGGGTCTCTCTGGCTGCGTTCCCTCGCCGCTTTCCATCTGCCAGTATCATCGCGGATTGTCAGGCTAATACCGGCGGCGGCCAGAAAGACAATCAGGCGGACTCGTCTTTGTGTGTTCCGCACTAAAAGCACTTGTTTGTGACTCCGCGTTCCCCGTCTTCCCCGTTGCATCCTGGTACATTTACCGTCACTGTGGGAGCCGCGTCTCCTCTCCTCTCCTTCCTCGTTCTGCCTCGTTCTCTCTCTCTCTCCCTCCCTCCGTCTCTCTCTTCCTCTCCCTCTGGACACAGATTCAGAGCGTGATCTGATCTCCATGTAATGGGAGAGTAATAGGCACTCTGCCTTGATTGGTTGGTAATTTGGGGGAGTTATGCACAGGTGCAATTTGTAATATTTTCAGTAAATTAAATTTCTTTCTCTTCCTCTCTTCCCCTCTCTCTCTCTCTCTCTCTCTCTCTTTCCTCTCCCTCCCTCCACAGCGCTTAACTCAAATAGGCTGTTTTTTTCCTCTCACCCTGCCTCGAATCTCTGTCCTGACTTTCCTTTTCTTTCCCCTCTTTATTCACTGCTTTCTTCTTTCTTTTCATTTTCTTTCCCTCCCCTCCCCTCCTTAGCTCTTCCACTCATTCTCTCTTGGCTTGCTCTTTCTCTCCTCCTCCTCCTCCTCCTCCTCTCACCCTCCCTTTCTGTCTCTCTCTCTCTCTCTCTCTCTCTCTCGCTCTCTTTTCTCCCCTCGTTTTATTGATGTACGCTCAGGCGCCCATTAGAGCTCCCTTTTTCCCTCTAGTGGAAATTGCAGCATGTTAATTTTCACACAAATTACGGCAATAGCAGGTATCTCTATTTGATACATTATAGCGGGAGCAATCAGAGATAATTGAGTGCCTTTCAGAGGGAGACGGCTGCATTCACTGCCGGCTCAAAGCTGCCCCATTATCGCCTAATCGCTCTTTAAACACTGAATTTTGCCGAACAAAAATTCTTGTCATAATTTTGCTTAAGTGTATTTGGAAATCACAGTCCTTTGAGCGAGGATAATTGAAATCAAATCCCTTTCACTGGAGCTGACATTTCTACATTTCCCCCCAATTGAAATTAATTTCAAAAATTGAGCATGAATATCTTCAAATAGCAGGCAATTATGCCTTTCAATGGGGAGAAATTACCGGTGCTGAATCGTTGGAGGCTTGCGGGCGAGAGCACCAGTTAAATGCCTTTGTTTCCCGCCGTGTTTGCCTAGTAAAGATTTACATATATTGACTCATTATGGTGTCTTGTGAAGCTGATCGGCGTGACGACCACAACCGGCAATAACGCTCATCGCATCTAAAAAAGCTCAAGAGTTTTAAAGCCTCCGCGGCCTCGCAGCTGAGGGAAAAATGTATGTTTGTTTCTCTCCCGTCTCCCTCCCTTTTTTCTCTCTCTCGCTCCCTCTCTCTTTCCGCAGCTGCAGTTTGGGCGAGGGGGGCTCGGATATTGTCGCCTCAGTATTTTGCAGCCCGTGTTTGTCGCAAAAGCTGG